>NW_006921749.1:6519451-6522361 GCF_000298275.1 Orycteropus afer afer | reverse complement strand
ATTTAATAAATATTTGTAGGATTACATTGCATCTGTATAGTCTTTGAAAATGCACTTGCCCTGTTCAATAAGCTAGGCCATATGCTGAACTATATAGAGAATAGGTACTGATCATTTTCAGATATGATCATGTCAGCACATTATCCTTATGGTTTTCTCACCTTCTCTAAATAGGTACAATAATATCCCTTATATAGAAATCTAACTTGAAAATACAAGTATATAGTTCTGTTTTTCTTCCAAAGGTATTTGAATTTTCTGTTTCTTGATGTGTTTTGTTGGTTAGTTTGTTTCTTCTATTCTATTTAGGAGAGTGTATAAATTCAATATTCATGGAGTTTGTAAAGTAGGACATCTACCTCTGGTAAACTTGCTGCCATGTAATAAAGGGGTAGAGACCACCAGCAAGTTCTAAGTGTCAGAGATAGTAAATACATAAGATAAATGTGAATTAAATTTTACCTGATTCAGAAATGGGTAATCTAATTCATGAACAGAACTTGGAAAACAAATCTATTCCATTTTTATCTTTCTGAGCTGGAAAATTCATTTTAAAGAACTATTAGCTCCAATTTATTTTAAGAGAAATAAATTAGTATCCTCTAAAGAAATATATAAAGTATGCAAAGCTGATGATCAATATCTTAGAAAATTCATTAAAATGCCTACTTTGATTTAGACCATTCCAAGTTCTTTTCTGATGCTGTTAATTTTTCCACAATAGTTTTGTTTTTTAAAAAATCAAATGTAGGTTCTCTGTATGTTGAGGCCATTTAGGGCTGTTGGGTAGCAAGCAACTAAAAAGAAATAACTTACCTAATGATTTAACGTTTTTTTCCTTATAAAATTCCTTATAAAATTTCCTCTGGCTTTGTCCACATCATAAAATAAAGCATTAACTTGAAACTAAGCCAGCTAACTCACAGAGGGAAAAAACAATTGAGGGAAAAGAGAAAGAAACTGGCAGGTTGGTAGATTTAAAGACTCACATGGGAAAACTATGATGAGAGTGAAAATAGTTTAATATTCATCTTGAGACTAATTATTCTTACAGTCATTCACAGGGTGGGTATGGAGATAATCAAGAAGAAAAATTATTCAAATATTATGAAAATAAGGGATTGAAAATTCATTTAAAAATACTTAATGTCTCTGTATGACAACTATTACACAGGAACTTCTAGACTTTCCTTCCCCAATTCTTATTGATCCCATGGATCCTCCTGTTTCTCGGGAAAAAAAAAAAAAAAAAATGTTTTTGGGGAAAATTGAGATTGATTACATATTTAGTATAAAGAGAGGGAGTCCCTGAGTGGTCTTAACAGTTAATCACTGGACTACTATTTGAAAAGTTGATGGTCCAACCCACCCAGAGGCACATTGGAAGATAGGCTTTGCAATCTGCTTGTGAGTTGTCATAGCCTTGAAAATCCTATGAAGCACAGTGTTATTCTATACACATGGTGTCACCAAAAATTGGAAGTGACTGGACACCAACTGCTTTGGGTTTTGATTTTCTGTGCAAAGTAATGAATGTATTACTTCTATTAAAGATTCTTACATTTGAAGTATCACTTTGAAGTCGGTGTTACATTCTAAATGTAATTAACTTCATTTTCTTGGTGTTCAAAATGAAATACCCCAATTCTCAAACCATATGATCTTCAAATCCCCCCACATTCAGATTCCTGGAAAGTCCACTTGTTCTCTATTTCCTCTGACAAGAAATTTCTTTATATTTCTGGCTAACTTTATAGTCTATAAATTCCACCAGGTGGGTAGTTCTTTCTCCCACTGTCATTACCCCAATAAAATGAAACTTTAGAAAAGCAGGGATGTTTTCCTATCCTGTTTAATGCTATGTCTCCAGCAATTCAAATGATGCCTGGCACATAGGAAGCACAAAATAAATTTGTACTTAACAGAAAGGATGAACCAACAGAATTTTGCTGCTCCTGAGCTCTCCAGACCATTTAACACATCCATGTGGTCTACAGGAAGTTGTTAACCTATCCAAAACTCAGAAACAAACCCATTGGCATAGAGTTGAATTCTAATTCATAATGATCTCATAGGACAAAGTAGAACTGTCCCCATAGCGTTTCCAAGGCTATAAATCTTTATGAAAGCAGACTGCAATATCTTTTTCTTATGTAGCAGCTGGTAGGTTTGAGCTGCCTACCTTTTGGTTAGTAGTCAAGCACTTAACTAGTGGACCATCAGGGCTCCTTAATTAACCTATGTTGTTGTTAGGTGCCATAGAGTCAGTCCAGACTCATAGCAACCTTATGTAACAAAACGAAACACTATGCAGTCTTGCGCCATCTCCTCAATCATTGTTATGCTTGAGCTTATCATTGCAGACACTGTGTCAATCCATCTCACTTAGGGTCTTCCCCTTTTTTGCTGACGCTTTACTTTACCAAGCATGATAACTTTCTCCAGGGACTTGTCACTCCTGACAACATGACCAAAGTAGGACAGACAGAGTCTGGCCATTCTCACCTTTTAGGAGCATTCTAGCCATACTTCTTCTAAGACAGATGTGTTCATTCTTCTGGCAGTGCACAGTATACTCAATATTCTTCACCAATCACAGTAAAAAAGCATTAATTCTTCACTTCACCTTATTTATTTTCCAGCTCTGACATGCATATGAGGCTATTGAAACTATGATGACTTGGATCAGGTGCATCTTAATCCTCAAAGTGACATCTTTGCTCTTTAACACTTTATGTTGTTCTTGTTGTTAAGTGCCGTCGAGTCGTTTCTGACTCATAGCGACCCCATGCACAGCAGAATGAAACACTGCCCAATCCCGCGCCAGCCCCACAATCCCTGCTATACTTGAGCCCATCATCGCAGCCACCATATCAATCCATCGCCTTGAAGGCTTCCCCCTCTTTCGTT
>NW_006921749.1:6509821-6516151 GCF_000298275.1 Orycteropus afer afer | reverse complement strand
CTCTTTGGCTTCCTGGGTTTTACCCCTTTCTCCTGCTCTTCCGGCCTGCTACTCTGTGCTACACCCGTGCTTACCTTGCTCCCAGAGACCCGGTCCCTCTTGGGAGGGTAACAAGGGAAAGTGTTCAGTGCAGATCAGTGAGTAAGCACAAGCCCGCCTGTGCTTATCTCACTCCCGGTTACTAAGCACAAGCCCGCCCGTGCTTACCTCGCTCCCGGGGACTAAGCACAAGCCAGCCTGTGCTTACCTTGCTCCTGGAGACCCAGTCCCTCTCGGGAGGGTAACAAGGGAAAGTGTTCAGTGCAGATCAGTGAGTAAGCACAAGCCTGCCCATGCTTACCTTGCTCCCAGAGACCCGGTTTTATAAGCAGATTTGCCTAATGCAATACACCATTTGATTTCTTGACTGTTGCTTCCATGGCATTTATTGTGAATCCAAGTAAAGTGAAATCCTATTAACCTATAATTCCCCTTTTTTCCCCTAGCTATAAAGTAGAAATAATATTATTACCCCCTCAAAGGATTATTGAGATGATAAAATGAGTGGTTTTATTGTTAAACTCAATTCTATAGAACTCTTGTTTTCCTCCTTAATATTTACTCCAAGTATGGGCTGAACCAGAGCCTTAAAGACTTCAAAGCAAAGGGGAGGGCAATCTATGGCGCTTTACTTTTATTTCCGGATTATCTAGATACAGAGGTTAACAAAAATAAAATATAAAAGTAAAGTACTGGTTATTCCTAGGGTTCACAGTAATCCAACTTAGTTTCAGTTCGCTACATCATTCTTGAACACTGTCAACAAGCATATCCATGACATTTAAGCATAGAATCCAACAACTTCTTACTCTCTAGCTGTAAAACAAGAAGAAACTGCCTTCTGCACACTTCAAGCCATGCTTAGCGAAGAACACTAGAGACGTTCCTTCCATTCAGAGATCAATCTGAAATTTCCAAATTCCACTCTAAATCCAACCCTAGGTTGTTGTTGTTGTTAGGTGCCATTGAGTCATCTCCAACTCATAGCGACCCCATGCACAGCAGAACAAAACACTGCCCTCTCCTGTGCCTGCCCCACTATCCTTGCTATACCTGAGCTCATTGTGGCAGCCACTCTGTCTATCCTTCTCGTGGAGGGCCTTCCCGTCTTTTGTTGACTCTCCCCTTTACCAAGCATAATATCCTTCTCCAGGAAATGATTCCTTCTGACAACATGACTAAAGTAGGTGAGACAATGTCTGGCCATTCTTGCTTCCAAGAAGCATTATGGCTGCACTCTTTCCAGAACAGATTTGTTAGTCCTTTTAGCAGACCATGACACTCAGCATTCTTCTCCAACACCACAACTCAAAAAAGCATCAAATTTTCTTTTGTCTTCCTTATTCATTGTTCAACTCTCACATGCATCAGAAGTCATTGAAAATACCATGGCTTGGGTTAGGCACACCTTAATCTTCAAGGAGACAACTTTGTTCCTCAGCACTTGAAAGAGGTCTTTTGTAGCAGATTTGACCAATTCAATACATCGTCTGATGTCTTGACTGCTGCTTCTATTGGTGTTGATTGTACAACCAAGTAATATGAAATCTTTGACAACTTCAATCTTTTCTCCAACCACCCTGAAGCTGTTTATTGGACCAGTTGTGAGGATTTTTTTTTCCCCATTGGGGTATACTTCAGACTGGAGTCTTCAATCTTTATCAGTAAGTACTTCAAGTCATCCTCATTTTCACCAAGGAAAATTGTGTCATCTGCATATCACAAGTTGTTAATGAGTCTTCCTCCAATCCTGATGTCATATTCTTCTTCATATAATCCAGCTTCTTGCATTATTTGCTCAAAATACAAGTTGTATAAAGTATGGTGAAAAGATACAACCTTGAAGCACTCCTTTCTTGATTTTAAACCATACAGCATCCCCTTGTTCTGTTTGAATAACAGCCTCATGATCTATTTACAGGTTCCTCATGAGTACAATCAAGTGTTCTGGAATTCCCACTCTTCTCAATGTTATCCATAATTTGTTATGATCCACCCAATCAAATACTTTTTCATGGTCAATAAAGCATAAGTAAACATCTTTCTGGTATTCCTTGCTTTCAGCTAATATCAGACTGACATTAGCAATGATATCCCTCATTCCACGTCCTCTCCTGAATCCAGCTTGCATTTCTGGAACTTCTCTGTCAATACACTGTTGCAACCATTTTTTTTAAAATTATCTTCAGTAAAATTTTACTTACATGTGATATTAATAATATTTCCACATACTGTGGGATCACCTTTCTTTGGAATGGGTACAAATATGGATCTCTTCCAGTCAGTTGGCCAGTTAGCTCTTTTCCAAATCTCTTGGCATCACTGAGTGAGTGCCTCCGGTGGGACATCCATTTGTTGAAACATGTCAGTGGGTATTCTGTCATTTCCTGGAGCCTTGTTCTTCACTAATTCCTTCAGTACAGCTTCAACTTCTTCCTTCAATACCATTGATTCTTGATCGTATGCCACCTTCTCAAATGGATGAATATCAAGCAATTCTTTTTGGTACAGTGACTCTGTGTATTTCTTCCATCTCCTTTTGATGACAACTGAACCAGGGTTCTTTTCTTTTCTTTCTTTTTTTTTTTTGAGTGATCTTTTTATTATATATGCATGCAACATAAGTTAACCTCTAAACCCTAAAACAACAAGAAAAAATATATTACTTAGATATTTGATTTTTCTGGTACCTGAAATGAAGACAAATAAAAAAACTATGTCAAAACATTAAAAGGCTGAATGATTTCATTAAAATTATTTACATTTGTATCCTAGTACCAAATGTATAGAAACAGTTCATTTAAATTAATAATAAAATATTTTGAAATACAAAAATAAATGAAATAAATGTTATTAAATATCCACACCATATTAATGAATGAAAATTCCACTCTTACTTAATGTTCTAGATGCAGATATCTATTTGTGAGTGGCCAGGGATCTTACAGTTGCTTTTTTAAGTTTTTACCCTTTTTTTTGGTCCCTTCACAGTGAAGAACTTTGTCAGACAAGCGGTTCTTCTGTAACCAGCAAAAGACTCACCTGTTTGAAATGAATCCAATTTTTCTTTTCCATCATTCAAAATTAAATTATCTTTCTTAACTTACAATACATAGAAAACATTACATATGTATCATCCTTAAAAGTTTTGATTAAAGAGGAAAGTATAATTCCTGGGTTAACTTTACTCATATTGATCTAATCAAAGAAACATTTTATTTATACTTTCAACCAGGTTAGAAAATAATGGCTGTGTGTGTGTGTGTGTGTGTGTGTGTGTGGCTTTTTTCCTAGTATTTGAAACCAGAAAAAAAAATCATTTTATAAATATCTTGGCATCTGTTCTTGGCTTTGTAGAGTTTGAAGTTATTTTTCTCACCCACATTTTTATGTCTCAGGTAGTATTTTTTAAATGTAAGTATTTTGGTCAGTCATATTCTCACTCAGTACTATAAATCAACCATACCAGGAAGTTTTAGCCAAAGTGGAGATAAGGCAATGCAAACTCATGGTTACTAACACATCCAGGAGCACACTGCTCAACTGGCTATGAATTTTTGTATTTTGTTGTTTCACATGGTGGGAAAAGAATTAATATTTACTTGCTAATTGTATAATATAAATTTTATCAATCCCAAATGTTTCTGTCATTTTCAAAGCCTGCCCATAGAACACTGAGGGAGAAAGCATGATACTTATCACTGGATAGGGTGAAGGGAGAAATATTTTAGTGCTGAAAGGACAACTACTTTTCTGTGTCTAGTAGACTCAGCCCTCAGAGAGCACAGACACTTAAAGGACGAAGCTGGGGAATTTCAGAGCAGACCCCAGATAAGCCCTGTGGCTACCTGGAAGCATGGTAATAGAAATAATAGAAGGATGGGTAATAGCAGTTACTGGAAGGAAACCCGAGAGTCACTTCCATAGGCAAGGGTCTGAGGAGTTGGTTAGGAGAATATTTTCTGAGGTTTGGTCTCACCATTTTACACAATGTTTTGGTACTTGAAAATCACATGACCTATTTGAAAACAAGTGAACTTGCTGTTCCAAGTACAACATGGATTTGAAATAGACAGGGAGACAGACCTAAATGAGGTTATCTGGGCCTGCATACTAAGCATGGCTGGCCCATTTGTGAGCACTAAACATACATAAAATGTAATCTTGGTCCATGTCCGAATGAAAAGAAAACCCTCATTTTTTTTAAGGTTTTAGTCCTGGATTAGTTCTGATTTACATGCGTGGGCATGTGTGCACAGGATAATCAGGTAGAAAGTGATTTCATAATTGTTTTTCTTAAGAATTCTCATGTGTAGAGAATGTGAAGCAACTCTGAAAAGATGGTGTGATCCACATCTGCATTCACACTGACCTTACTCCACCTGGGGAGTGCTCAGCTGGGACCAGCTCTACAGGGAAAAAAAAAAGATTGCACAGATGGCACGACTTGACACCATCCAGCAATGGGGGTACCTGCAGGGACGACCCTCAGTAACTTCTGCTGTTTTCAGACTTCCTTTTTACCTTTGTTTCTGAGAGTGGCAAACACATGTTCTGCAGAGATAGAGCTCTTGTCCACCCTGTGGCTAAGTGCCCTGGCAGAAGACCTAACTGACAGAGCTGCAGGGAGAAGTCACTGCCAGATGCTCCTGAAGCCCTGGCCCTCCTCTGACTGCATCTGTTCCCAGTGCCCTTGGGGCCACAGCCCTGGGGGTACTCTGCCCCACGTGGAGAGATGAAGGTGCTTAAGGTCAGATGCTCTTGATGTCATCCCACAGTTCTTCTGGTTTTCAGTCATTGGTATTCAATGCATCAAATCTATTCTTAAACTGTCTCTAAATTCAGGAGAAATATTATCAAGGTCATATTTTGGCTCTCATGGACTTGTTTTAATTGTCTTCATCTTCAACTTGAACATATATTTGAGCAGTTGATGGTCTGTTCCACAATCAGCTCCTGGCCTTGTTTTGGCCAAAGATAATGAACTTCTCCATTGCCTCTTGCCACAGATGTAGTCGATCTGATTCATGTGTATTCCATCTGGTGAAGTCCACATTTATGTCATTGTTGTTTTGCCGTCGAGTCAGACCCATCTCATAGTTGACCCATCCTTGGGTTTCCAAGGCATTATCACTATGGAAGTAGGTTGCCCAACCTTCCTTCCAAGGAGTGGCTGGTGGGTTTGAACCACCCTGGTTAGCAGTCAAGTGCCTTAGGCATTACGCTACCAGAGTTCCTATAATTACATCTGGTGAAGTCCACATGTATAGTCATTACTTATGTTGTTGAAAAACAGATATTTGCAATGAATAAGTAGTTGGTCTTGCAAAATTCTATCATGCAATCTCCAGTGTTATTTCTCTCTCCAAGGCCATATTTTCCAACTACTGGTGACTCTTCTTTGTTCCCAACTTTTGGATTCCAGTCTCCAATGATAATCAACACATCTTGATTGCCTGTTTGGTCAATTTCAGACTGCAGAATTTGGTAGAAATCTTCAGTTTCCTCATCTTTGGCTTTGGTAGTTGGTGCATAAATTTGAATAACAGTAGTATTAATTGGTCTTCCTTGTAGGTGTATGGATAATATCCTATCACTGACAGCATTGAACTTCAAGATAGATCTTGAAACACTCTTTGTGATGATGAATGCCACATCATTCATCTTCAATTTGTCACTCCTGGCATAGTAGATCATGTGATTGCCTTATTCAAAATGGCGAAAACCAGTCCATTTCAGCTCACTAATGCATAGAATATTGATCTTTATGCATTTCATTTCATTTTTGACAACTTCCACTTTTCCTAGATTCATATTTTGTACATCCCATGTTCCAATTATTAATGAATATTTGCATCTGTTTCTACTCATTTTGAGTCATGTCACATCAGCAAATGGAGGTTCTGAAAGTTTTACTCTATCCTTATCATTAAGATCATCTCGACTCTGAGGAGTCAATTCTTCCCCAGTCAAATTTGGAGTGCCTTCTGAACTGAAGGGCTCATCTTCTGGCATTATATCAGACAATGTTTCAGGGCTATTCCTAAAGTTTTCCAGTAACATATGAGACTATATTTCACTGCTATTCATAAGGTTTTTGCTGGCCACTTGTTTCAGATGTGGATGGCCTCTTCTTTGTCCCAAGTCTGTCTTAGCCTGGAAGCTCTGCAGAAACCTGCCCACCATGGGTAACCCTGCTGGAATTTTACAACACAGTGTCATAGCCTCCAGCCTCACAGCAACACGTAAGCTACCCCAGGACGACAAACTGACAGACAAGTTCATCTCCCT
>NW_006921749.1:6493194-6509721 GCF_000298275.1 Orycteropus afer afer | reverse complement strand
AAGTTTTCCAGTAACATATGAGACTATATTTCACTGCTATTCATAAGGTTTTTGCTGGCCACTTGTTTGAGATGTGGATGGCCTCTTCTTTGTCCCAAGTCTGTCTTAGCCTGAAGCTCTGCAGAAACCTGCCCACCATGGGTAACCCTGCTGGAATTTTACAACACAGTGTCATAGCCTCCAGCCTCACAGCAACATGTAAGCTACCCCAGGACGACAAACTGACAGACAAGTTCATCTCCCTTAGTTGTTGCTAACCCCTTTATAACTGCCTACCTCAGGCCCTGACCTTAAAATAGAGCCACCCACAAGCAAAAAACAGCCCCCACCTCTGGACCCACCTACCTCAGGCCCTGACCTTAATATAGAGTCTCCCCTAAGTAAAAAGCAACCTCCAAGCCCCAGGCCTACCTAGCTCAGGCCCTGGCCTTAAAATAGAGCCCAACCAAGTGAAAAGCACCCTCCAAGCTTTGGACCTGCCTACCTCAGGCCCCTGCCTTAATATAGAGCCACATCCAAGTGAAAAGTGGCCTCCAAGCCCCAAGCCTGCCTATCACACTCCCCAACCTTAATACAGAGCCACCCTCAAGTGAAAAGCAGCCTCCAAACACCGGGCTCACCTACCTCAGGTCCTGGCCTTGATGAAGAGCCACCCCCAAGCAAAATGCAGCCCCCAGCCTTGAGCCTGCCTACCTCAGGCCTCAGCCTTAATATAGAGCCACACTCAAGTGAAAAGCAGCCTCCAAGCCCCAGGCCTGCCTACCTCAGACCCCAGTTTTAATATAGAGCCCATCCCCAAATGAAAGCAGCCTCCAAATCCTGGGACCACCTACCTCAGGCCCTGACATTAATATAGAGCCACCCCCAAATGAAAAGCAGCCTCCAACCCCTGGGCCCACCTACCTCAGATCCTTGCCTTAATAAAGAGCCACCCCCAAGAGAAAAGCAGCCTCCAACCCCCAGGCCCACTTACCTTTGGAGGCCTACCTCACTCCTAGGAGGTGATTTGATTTCTATAGTTTACTAAAGGAAATCCCAAGAACCAGTTATTTTCCAAAATGTAGCTCAGTAAAGTAACACCAAGCTTGCAACAGACTTGTATAATCCAATCATAAAGAAAAAAAATCTTAAATGACAGGTTAGTATATTAAGAACATTAATGAGGAAAATATCATGAGAGTGAAAATACTCAACACACATATATAACAAATGGCTGTTTTTCAGAGGAAAAATAAAACTGACCAGAACAACAAAGTCCAGCTAATTATTGGTCCAACTTACATACTAAATAGAGCACTAAAATCTTAGTCTCTAAAACCTTCACTCAAATTTATGATATAGTCTATATTTCACCAAGAACAACAAATGACTCTCATGACCACTTGCTTTACATTTGTGAACCTAAAAGATTCAGCTCAATAATTTGCCCAAAATAAAGCATGTGTGTTAGAAAAGCAGACAAAATTTCCATTTCTAAGAAAAGAAAATGGACAGCCATTCCAAAGGAAGTTCCCTCACAGAAACAACAATAATAATGATGATAAAAACTATTATCTTTCCACACTGGGTAGTCTGGATATTTATAGACATTTTGCCCTCCCAATCTCCCTTTAAACAGACTTTAAGGGTTATTGAAATTGTATGTTCACATAAGAAGGGTAACCACTGTGATAAATACTTCTCACTGAGAATCCACTTCATTTTTTTTTTTCCCCAACTGAAAGTTTACTAAGGAAACTGATAAGAAGAGAACTTTGTTAGCCCCAGGAAAACGGATACACATTCTGTTGAGAAAGGGGAAGGTTTTTCCTTACTTTAGGAGGTGAAAATTACATCTATCTGGTTGGGTAAATGTCTCAGTTAACATGTCAAAGCAGAGTAGGTGCTTTCACTTCTATAGCTCAGAACAGAGGAGCTCTAAGCAATTATCTAGTGCAAGTGGGTATTTCTTCATAGGAGCTAAGTTGAAAATGCAATAACATCAAGCTAGAAATATATGGTAGGAAATGCATTCCTGGAGCTATTGGAAAATCATAATCCTCACTTGTTGTTGTTGTTAGGCCCTATGGAGTCAGCTCTGACTCATAGCTATCTTATGTACAACAGAATGAAACACTGCCCTGTCCTATGCAATCCTCACAATATTTGCTATCCCAGAGCCCATCATTGTGGTCAGTGTCAATGCATCTCATTGAGGGCTTTCCCCTTTTTCACTGACCCTCAATATTACCAAGCATGATATCCTTCTCTAGGGACTGGTCCTTTTTGACAACATGACCAAAGTGAGAAAAAGTCTGGACATTCGCACTTCCAAGGAACATTCCAGCTGTACTTCTTCCAGGACAGATTTGTTAGTTCATGTGGCAGTCCATAATATTTTCAGGATTCTTAGCCAAAACCACAATTCAAAAGCATCAACTCTTCTCCAGTCTTCCTTATTCATTGCCCAGCTTTCACATGTATATGAAGCAATTGAAAATACCATGACTTGGGTTAGGCAAACTTTAGTCTTCAAAGTGACATCTTTATTCCTTAACACTTTAAAGAGGTCTTTTGCAGCAGATTTGCTTATTGCAATATGATGTCTGATTTCTTGACTGCTGCTTCCATGGGTAAAAGTAAAATTAAATCCCTGACAACTTCAATCTTTTCTCCTTTTATTATGAAGTTGCTTATTAGTCAAGTTGTGAGGATTTTTGTTTTGTTCATGCTGAGGTGTAATCCATACTGAAAGCAGTAGTCTTTGATCTTCATCAGTAAGTGCTTCAAATCCTCTTCACATTCAGCAAGTAAGGTTGTGTGTCATCTGCATATCACAGGTTATTGAGTCTCCCTCCAATCCTGATTCTGCACTTTTCTTCGCATAGTCTGGCTTCTCAGATTATTGTCTCAGCGTACAGACTGAATAAGTATGGTGGAAAGATACAACCCTTCCTAATAATAAATTATGCAATATCTTTTTGTTCTGTTTGCATGACAGCTTCTTGGTCTACATACAGGTTCCTCTAAGCACAACTAAGTGTTCTGGAATTCCCATTCTTCACAATGTTATCCATAATCTGCCATTATGCACACAGTTGAATGCCTTTTCACAGTCAAGAAAACACAGGTAAACATCTTTTTGGTATTCTTTGATTTAAACCAAGATCCAGCAGCAATGATATCCCTTGTCCCACATCCTCTTCTGAATCTAGCTTGTATTTCTGGGATTTCCCTGTCAATATACTGCTGCAAACTATTTTTTAATTATGTTCAGAAAAATTTTACCTGTGTGTGATATTAATGCTATTGTTCAATAATTTCAGCATCGTGTCAGATCACTTTTCTTTGGAATGGACACAAATATTGATGCCTTCCAGTCAGTTGGCTGGGTAGCTGTCTTACAAATTTCTTGGCATAAATGAGTAAGCCCTTCCTGCACTGCATCCATTTATTGAAACATTTTAATGAGTTTTCATCCTGGAAACTTGTATTTCACCAGATCTTTCAGTGTAGCTTGGATTTCTTTCTCCAGTACAATTAGTGCTTCATCATGTGCTACCTCTTTTAAGTAACTGAACATCAAACAATTCCTTTTGGTACAGTGACTCTGTGAATTCCTTTCATATTCTATTTGATGCTTCTTGCATCATTCAATATTTTGCCCATAGAATCTTTCAACATTGCAAATCGAGGCTTGGATTTTTCTTCAATTGTTTTAGCTTGAGAAATGCCAAGTGTGTTCTTCCCTTCAACTTTCTAACTTAAGGTCTTTGAACATTTTATTATAATACTTTATTTTGTATTCTTGAGCTGCCCTTTGAAACCTTCTGTTCAGCTTTTATTTCATCATTTCCTGCATTTGCTTTAGGTACTGTACATTCAAGATCAAGTTTCAGTCTCTTCTGACATCCATTTTGGTCTTTTCTTGCTTTCCTGTCTTTCTCATGACCATTTGCTTTCTTCGTATATGATGTTCTTGATATCATCCCACAATTCATCTGGTCTCCAGTAATTGGTGTTCATTGAATCTAATCTGTTCTTTAGGTGATCTCTAAATTCAGGTGGGATACAATCAAGTCATATTTTGGCTCTTTTGTACTCATTTTAGTTTTCTTTGGCTTCAACTTGAACTTACATATGAGCAATTGATGTTCTGTTCCACACTTAGCTCCTGGCTTTGTTTTGACTGATAATATTGAACTTCTCCATTGCTTCTTTCCACAGATGTAATCAATGTAATTCCTATGTATTCCATCTGGCAAAGTCCACGTGTACATCCACTGCTTATGGTGCTGAAAAAAAGTACATGCAATGAATAAGTCGTCGGCCTAGGGAAATTCTATCATGTGATCTCTGGCATCATTTCTATCACCAAGTCCATATTTTCCAATTACTGATGGTTCTTCTTTGTTTCCAACTTTCACATTCTAATCCTGAGAAATAATCAATATTTCCTGGTTGCATGTTTGGTCAATTTCAGATTGCAGATGTTGGTAAAAATTTTCAATTTCTTCAAATTTGGCTTTAGTAGTTGGTGCAAAACTTTCAATAATAGTATTAACTGGTCTTACTTGTAGAAGTATAGATATTCTCTTGTCACTGACAGCATTGCACTTCAGGATAGATCTTGAAATGTTCTTTATGACAAAGAATACAACACAATTCCTCTTCAGCTAGTCATTACCAACATAGTAGACCATTATGATTGTTTGGTTCAAAGTGGCCAGTACCAGTCTATTTCAACTCACTAATATCTAGGATATTGATCTTTATGGGTTTCATTTCATTTTTTATCACTTCCAATTTTCCTAGAATCATATCTTGTACATTCCATGTTTCGATGATTAATGGATATTTGCAGTTGTTTCTTTCCATTTTGAGTAGTGCCACATCAGCAAATGAAGGTCTCGAAAACTTTACTCCATCCACGTTATTAAGGTCAATTCTACTTAGAAGATGCAGCTCTTCCCCTGTTGTATTTTGAGTGCCTTCCAACATGAAGTGCTCATCTTCTGGCACTATATCAGACTATATTCCCTTGCTATTCATAAACTTTTCTAGTAATATATCACATAGGAGCTCTGGTAGCATAGTGCCTAAGGCACTTGACTGCTAACCAGAAGGCTGGCGGTTCAAACCCACCAGCCACTCCTCGGAAGTAAGGTTGGGCAATCCTATTTCCATAGTGATACTGCCTCGGAAACCCAAGGAGGGGTCGCTGTGATTCGGGGCCGACTCGACAGCACATAACAACAACAACAACATATCACACAGTGTTCCTCTGCCATTACTGAGGTTTTCATTGTCCATAAGTAGATGGCCCCATCCTTCTTCCTAGTTTGTCTTAGTCTAGAAGCTCCACTGAAACCTGTCTGCCATGGGCAACCCTTCCAGTATTTGAAACACAGGAAGTATAGCCTCCATCCTCACAGCAATAGGTAAGCCACCACATTATGACAAACTGACAGACAAGAGGTGGAATCCACACCTCGATTTAATAAAAACATGTCAAGAATTGTAGTAATAATGAGTACAAGAGTTTTCAACCTTATTCTTACATGTCAAATTCTTCCCAAGTGTGTTGGTAAATTTATATCATAAATAAAATTAATGTTTTTTTTTTCAATTTATTTGGATATTTTAAAAACTCATGCTAAATGCTTACTTTCTTCAGATAAAACTCCAAAGCTCTTGCCTTTAAAAATGGCCTTCAATCACAAAGTTCGAACACTTCAGATCTAGAATGAAAAGGGAAGAGATCATGTGGATAAATGGTTAATGCCAGGAGTACTACCTCAGATTTTGTGGTAGTAATTCACAGAGGATATTCCTAAGAACAATTGCCCTTTGTGAATAAGATGCAATCATTTTTGTGAGGATCTAGTTAATGGAGTTTACCACTTGAAAAGTACACAGCAACTTTGGAATCCTGTCTATTTTAATAAAGTGTCTCACAGATACATTATTACCATATGCTTAGACATCAAGAAGGTGCCAGCTCAGGGAGCAGCACAGTGGAAAGATTTTCTGAGTTTGCTGGGTGGCAGCCAAAGCCAAAAGAAATCTGACACCCCATAAAGTAACCTGGCCGCTGTGCTTAGGAATCTTTGGCACAGGGGTTTCCTAAGTCATATTTCTAATTATAAACCGAAAGCTTTTGTCCCCGTTGAAGGAATGTCCTAAGTTGGTGAACAGGTGGCGAAAGCTGGTTTTGAAGTGAGCCAAGAAAGGAGGAGTCGGGACTTTTTTCCGAAATCTTACCACTCAGCAACTGCTTGCTCCACCTAAATAGAAATCTAGCCTTTTGTGGATACTAAAATGATACTGTGGACTTACTGAAGCATGAGCTAGTTTTCAATGCTTCAAAACACACTCTAGAGGAATCAGAATCTCATCAAAATGGTCGTCAAGTGTTTTAACAGTAATCAAGAGCTGTGGTATCCAACACGATAGTTCAATATTTTGAACAACAGAACCCTCATAACCCTAAATCAAAAAGAATGTGTAATTTGTATTTAAAGATGTGGGCCAGGAGTTGGGGCTCTGATGGTCAGTAACTACTTTCTGGTTAGAAAATCCAGTCACTGACTCCCAGGTTAAGCTTTTTACCTAGAAATAAGTTTACTTTCTTGTTACCTTTCTTTCTTTCCATTGTATTGTAAATCTATTAATTCATTTGATGTATAGAATCAAAGCAGATGAAAAAGAAGAAAAATCTTTTATTTACTATTTAACCTTACTCAAAGGTAAATAGGAAATGGTTTCAGAAACTCCTATTTTTTTACATCCATTACATTTTCATGCTCACTTCGCCCCCCATAACATTATTCTAATGAATAAATATGTTTAGTTGTCATTTCTCTTACAGAAATCTTAGGAGTAAATAGATTGTGAAATTGTGACAATATTGAATGGATCATTAATAGATTATCACAAAGCTGTAAAATTTTATTAACATAAAAAAAAAAAAAAAAAAAAAACCTGATGAGGGGAATTTTGTCCCTTGAATTCTTGCAGAATGAAAATACACTAACAGGAACGAAAAAAGAAGTACAAAAACTTTACAAAAGCATACCTCTTATGTTATCACATCTGAATGTGTTGTTTCTTATTGTTGTGTTTGCCATCAAATTGGAGCCAACTCATAGAGACCCCTCCTTGGGTTTCCGAGGCAGTATCGCTTCTGAAGTAGATTGCCCAAACTTCCTTCCAAGGAGTGGCTCGTGGGTTTGAACTGCCAGACTTCTAGTCAGCAGTCAAATGCCTTAAGCACTACCTGAATGAGTGAAGCTCAAAATAGAAATAATTGACTGTGTGTTTGAACATTGTACAATGTTAGCTTTGACGGATATCAAGAGTTGTTTTTTAATCATATTAAAATAAAATAAATCATCTCATGTGACTCTTTTGTGATGTATGTCCCCATGGAAGAAACAGAGTGAATTCCACTACATTGCCTTTGAAAATTAAATAGCAAATGTCTCTCTCTCCCAAAGCACACTTATTTACTTATTATAATTGGTGGTTGCTGACTTTTTTATCCACCCTGGATATTGCTGACCCATCATATTTCTTTAGTCTGTTACTGTCTCTCTATCTGTAGAAAAAAACAGAAAGCTTGAAACACAAGCATTGGTTTTCCAGGCTGTTCACTATCTTGGCATAAGTAGTCAGTGTCACATGGCTTGAGATCCATTAAATATTGAACAATAATTGCACTAGGCAGCAAAGACAGTACATATCGATTGCCTCATTTCATCTTGAAAGGAAAGAAATTCTCTCATATGATTTGCAAAATGAATATAATGTACTTCCTGGGATATGAGAAAGCAGATTAAAAGATAAAATGCCTAATATAAGAACACACTCATTGCATGCATTTCACTGATATTGATTCCTTTGTTGAGAGTGTGCTTCTTAGCAGCATCTCTCAGCAGTGTCTCAAACATTTCACAGGCCATCTCTGGCAGGTGTGTTGATAATCAGTGTTCAAGGCAAGCAAACACAAACTTTGACATCCACTGACGAGTTGTAAATAGTACACCATTAATGCTTTCTAACATCTGCTTGATAAACAAGAGCACCCTTTACAATTTTGCAGTGAAGAGTGAGAGAGCAAGTGTATTTACACACAAGAGATATTGGGCTTGGGAACTATTTATTATTCTGCTGGGTAACTAAGCAGCTGTTGTGATTCATTCTTGACCTTTAGGAAAAAGGTCTTAACCTGGGACATTTGAGACACTTGCTCTAAATTATTGAAACAGCTCCTCTGCCACTGTGTGTCTTCCACAGAAGTAGAAATAATTCTTCAACAATGAAGATGAAAGAAAAGCTCAGCTGACTGAAAACTAGCAAAACAACATAGCTTTATCATTGGCTATAGCCATATCACTGGCATCTTGATCAACTGGCCTTAATTTCTTATATCTATATTCAGGGTTTTACTTACAGATGAAAATTCTTCTCTATCTTTTTTCTTTTTTGCAAACACAGGTAAGAAGCAAATAAGTGTCATTTATCTACAAGCTTATTTAATTTTACCACACAATAGAAATCTGCCTCGGAACCCAAGGAGGGGTCGCTATGAGTCAGGGCCGACTCGAGGGCAAACAACAACAACACACAATAGAAAAATTAAAATTATATTTATAGACCAGCTCTATGTTTTCTTATCTCTCATTCACAATTTGCAAGTCTATAAATTGTTCACAAAAATGGTTGTTGTTGTTGTTGTTATGTGCTGTCAAGTTGGCCCCAATTCATAGCAACCCCTTCTTGGGTTTCTGAATGGTAGGAAAATCTTTCATATAATATAATTCCTGGAAAATATATATTATATCTATTATAAAATATAATTCCTGGAAAAAAGATTTCTAAATATCTCTTTATAGTTAAATATCAACCCTTTCTTTTCTTTTAATGCATTACTTTAGAATACACAGAATAGTTAATGATTAAGAATGTATACCCTGTAGCCAGAAGACAAACAGAGTCTAAAATTTACTAGCAATGGAAGCATATACCAGTGTCTTAACTTCTCTATGTGAAATTTCTTTATCTATAAAATGGGAAGAACATTCCTCCCTGGTGGTTTTGAGGATTAAATGGGTTAATAAATGTGAAATGCTTAAAACATGGCACAATATCCAAGACTATTTTGCTGAATTATGGCCTCTCATTTTTAGTTAAATTGCTGCTAATACTATATACTGTTTTTAAAGAAAAGGCACTAATGCCCGTTTAAAATTTGTATGCATAAACAGAGGTGAGAATAAAAAAGCAAAACTTTTAAACTCTCCATTATGATCTCTTTTAACACCTGTCTTGATACTATATTGAAAGTGCATAATATGTTTAACATCATCACCTTAAATTAATCTCAGTAATAAATCATGACATCACTGTCAAATGAAGTATCAACAATGATAAATGTTGATCTTTCGGTTTTACAACAAAAATTTTCTAAGCTTTGGTAAATCTCTAAGATGAAACAAAATTAAAAAGTAAAATAACCACAAGTTATAAGACTTTTTAAAATTTTGCTATAGATGTTGTCCTTGTTAGGTTTGTGCCAATTCATAGTGAACATATGTACTATAGAAAGAAACACTGCCCAGGCCTGTGTCATCCTCACAGTCATTGTTATGCTTGACTCATCTCTGCAGCCACTGTGCCAATCCATCCAGTTGAGGATCGTCCTCTTTTTCACTTACCTTCTACTTGACCAAGCGTGATATCTTTCTCCTGGGACTGGTCCCTTCTGAAAATACGACCAAAATATGTGAAAGAAGATCTGGCCATTCTCACGTCTCTAGAGCTTTCTGGCTATACTTCTTCCAGGACAGATTTATTCGTTCTTCTGACAGTCCATGGTATTTTCAGTCTTCTTCCCCAAAACCATAATTCAAAGGCATCAACTTTTTGGTCTTCGTTATTTATTGTCCCGCTTTCAGATGCATATGAGGCTATCGAGAAGACAATGGCTTAGTTAAGGCATAAGTCTTTTGCTCTTTAATGCTTTACACAAATCTTTTGCAGCATATTTTCCTAATGCAACACTTAGATTGATTTCATGACTGCTGCTTCCACGGGCATTGACTGAACATCCAAGTGAAATGAAATCCATGACAATTTCAATCTTTTCTCAGTTTATTAAAAAAGAAAAAAAAAAAGCTGTGATATTAATGATATTGACAACAATTTCTGCATTCTGTTGGATCACCTTTCTTGGAGTGGGCATAAGTATCAATCTTTTCCACTCAGTTGGTCAAGTAGCTGTCTACTAAATTTCTTGGCATAAATGAGTAAGTGCTTCTAGCATTGCATCCATTTCTTATATTTCAAAGGTATTCCATCTAATCCTGGATCCTTGTTTTTAACCAATTGCTTCAGTGCAGTGTGAACTTCTTCCTTCAGTTCCACTAGTTTTTCATCACGTGCTACCTCCTGAAGTAATTGACCAATTCTTTTTGGTATAGTGACTCTGTGTATTCCTTCCATCTTCTTTTGATGTTTCCTGCATTATTCAATATTTTGCCTATAGAATTCTTTAATATTGCAACTCAAGGCTTGGATTCAGCTTAAAAAATGCTGAAATGTCCATCCTTTTTTGTTTTCTAATTCCAGGTCCACGCACATTTCATTATAATACTTTACTTTGTCTTCTCAAGCTAACCTTTGAAATCTTGTGTTCAGTCCTTTGACCTTTTCATTTCTTCCATTTGCTTTAGCTACTCTCTATTAAATAGCAAGTTTCTGCATCTCCTCTGACATTCATTTTGATCTTCCTGTCTTTTTAATGCCCTTTTGCTTTCTTCATATATGATGTTTTTGATGTCATCCCACAATTTGTCTGATCTTCGATCATTGGTCTTCAATGCATCAAATATATTCCTCAGATGGTCTCTAAATTTGGCTCTTACAGACTTTTCAAAAAATTTCTTCAGCTTCAACTTGAACTTGCATATGAGCAATGGATGGCTTGTTCCAAAATGAGCTCTTGGCCTTTTTTTGACTGATAATATTTAAATTTCCATCACTTCTTTCTACAGATGTAGTCAATTTGATTCCTGTGTATTCTATCTGGCAAGGTCCGTGTGTATAGTGAATGTGTTGTTTTTTATTGTGTTTGCCATCAAATTGGAGCCAACTCATAGAGTTGTCATTGGTAAAAGGTATCTGCAATGAATAAGTTGTTCTTGCAAAATTGTATACCACCACTCATCTGTCAGTTTATCATAATGTGATGGTTTGTGTGTTGCTTTCATGCTGGATGCCATCCCCCCAGTATTTTAAGTACCATCAGGGTCACCCAAGGGGGATGGGTTTTAGCAGAACTTCTGGACTAAAACAGACTAGGAGAAAAGATGTGGTGGTCTGCTTCTGAAAAATTTACATTGAACATCTTATGAATAGCAGTTACTCTAATATCAATATATGTATCTATGCATTTATATATTACCCAATCCTGCTTACTTTTAGTCTAAAATAGCTATGTAATAGTGTTTCACTTTTCCTCTTTTTCTCTGCATGAATAAATCCTCATAAGATTCAGAAAGTACTTTTCAAATTAATTCTGCATCATAATACATTGTGCTAAAAAGAGAAAAGCACCATCAGGCAGTTAATAATTTAAATCAAAATCAGTGGAGTAAAAATAGAAAGAAGTTAACACATGTGACTGATTATATAGAATAGTGTCTTATGGTCAATTCCTAGAGCTAGATTATATTATTTAAAAGCTAATTTATGATTAATTATTTTTACTTTTTACCAATTTGTTAGGATTTTCAGTGCCATTCTATCAAGACTGTATTTTCATACCTCAAACCAATCAGGATTTATGGATAATTTTATCCTTTCACTTTCCTATCCACAGAAAGAATATTCCTATTACTATTCTAAGGGACATTTCTGTTTATTTTGTAATACTGTGTTAGATTATTTTAAAATAATTTATTTCAACTCCTTATTAACTTTCATAACAAAATAGACTATAAGCATCTTATTACACAAAGTTCACAATAAAATACATTTAAAAAATGGATTTTAATTATGTATAGATTTATTGATTGAATTCTAAAGTAGAAGAATCCCAAAGTCCAACAATCTCATTTTGTTAATAAACAATTTGTGTTTCATTCTACACTCATCCCTTGATTAAAAATGACCACCCAGAAGCATGTCAATTGCCCTGCCCTACTTCAAATCCACTATAATTCCATTTTAGTATATTGTCTGGCACTTCTTTGCACAATTAAATTAGATTTGGAAATAATCCTCTCTTGCTTCATGTCCAAGGGCTAGAATATAATAGAATACATAATGTGCTGAACTGTACCCTCCTTTGTGCCTGAACATCACTGCTGGTCTTTCTGTTTCTTCCTGGGATCCTTGAACACCGAATTTCCTGGTCATAGTGCCAGCCCTATATACCTGATGTACTATTGGAATTTAATTTTTCAAACAATTCCCTACAAGCCAAATTTCCAGGAGGTCAGTCATACCCCCCTTATTTCTAAAGGGCCCTCAATGACAAACCTTTATTCTATAGCAAAGCACCATTACATCCCCAAGAATTAATTCTTAGCCTTTTCACCTGTATTTTGATTGTGGACTTTACAATATTGGACTTTACTAGACTCTTCAATCTCAGGCAGGATCCTCTCTAACAGCATGAAGAAGAGTTCCAGATGTTTCTGCCCCACCATTTAATTGAATTTCACCGATATTTTCAAGGGTTCAGTCCCCATCCTTTCAATATGCTGTGTCACCATTTCCATAACAAAATTTGTAGCTAATCCTTTCTATGACCCATTACTGGTAGAACCTTATTGTTTTAGTCATCAGTTGTCATTGAGTTGATTTTTATTCATGGTGACCTATGTGTGCTCCATAATGTTTTCAAGGCTATGACCTTTTTCAAGCTTCTCTTTTAATGCATTTCTGGTTGGATTTAAATTACCAACCTTTCAACTAAGTCAAGCACTTACCTGCTTGTGTCACCCAGGAACTCCTGGTAGACCAGAAAAAAAAAAAAAAAATGTCTAACTCAAATCATTCAGTAATTATTAATATGAGTGACATTATGTTACACATAAATTTAATCCTTTTCAATAATAATGTTAACTAAAAGGAAAGTTAAGGTACAAGATACATAACCAGATAATATGTTCTTGTTATTAGAAGACATTGAGTCATCCCCTGACTCAAGAAAAATCCATGCACAAAAGACCCACACCATCCTCATGGTCAGCTGGGGATCAGACCATTGTGAACCATACAGTTGTCATTGGCTGATTTTCAGAAATAAATCACCAGGCCTTTCTTCTTAGTCTGTCTTAGTCTGGAAGCTCCATAAAATCTTTTCAGCATCATAGCAACATGATGTCTACACTGACAGGGTAGTGGCTTGTGTCAACATTTGAGTTCTAAGATATTTGGCCAGTCTGACACTTTTTTCTCTCCACCTTTCAGAATTTTCTTATATCAACTCCTCGTGTATCAGCATGCTGAAATTCCAAAAAACAGATCATTATGCAAAAATAAGCATTATATGAAAATGAAGGATGACCACATTGGACCACAAAATGGAGAATGACTATATCCTTACATAATAGCCAAAATACATCATTATGTAACTGCCAAATCACTGAAAATAATGGCCAAGTCAAGTTGACACATAATTTTAAGCATCGCAGCCAGGGTTATTCTCACCTCACACCTCAATATCCATTACTGCCAGACATATGTCAATTATATGCAAAATAGTCAGACAGTAGATTTGTTTGGCTATTTTCACACTATGCTTGGTAAAGTGGAAAGATAGCAAAGAAGGGGAAGACCCTCATTGAAATGGATTGACACAGTGGCTGCAAAAACGGGCTAAATATGGCAAGGATTGTGAGGATGGCACACAACCGGATAATGTTTCTTTCTATTGTAAACAGAGTTGCTATGATTTAAAACCAACTCAATAGCACCTAACAACAACAACATAAATATGAAATATTGGATAACAAGATAGTTGATAACTGAGGAGTAGGTATATTTTGTTTTGCATATATGTATTTCCACTTCCCTCTCCAGGACTTTTTGATATATTTAATAGGAGTAATAGTGAAATGTACACTGTGGTGCATTGAATTGCTTGGCATAGCTCTTCTAAACATGGTCTTTGTGACTCCTACACAATAAATGAGTGGAACTACGCAAATGTGAGGTGCTTGTAGCCCACCACGGGGATTGGATAGCTTGCAAATAATATAAATAAGATACATGGCATCATTGTGGGAGTGAGGCCATAAAGTATATGGAATCCTAATACAGGAATTGGTCAGTTTTATCATCCACTAGGCTTAAAATGAGCCATCCTAGAGGTGAGAAGGGGGAATCCCACTACCATCAAGAAAGAAGATTTCAGGAGGAGAACACATCCTTTGGCCTCAAGATCCCTGTGCTGAACCTCCTTGACCCAGGAGACAGAGAGAGAGTGAGAGAGAGAGTTGTAACACTTTGCTGAGACAGTGAGAGATGGTGAGAAGCAGTGGCAGAGAAACAGTGGCAGCAGATCAAGGAGACTTGGCAGAAGACAGTTCAATGGACCAAGAAAGCTGATCTTCTGTCAAAAAGCTTGCCAGCAGAGTGAGGTGCCTCTAGGTGCTTCCCAGAAAAGCTGAAAGAGCTTTGTAATACTTGCCCAAGCAGGGGAAAGGCTACAGGGCTGGGAGGCTGAGAGACCAAGGGCCAGAAAGAGGTGCACATGTGGACAATCACGAGAAGAGCCTGTCCTGACTAAAGAGCTGTATCCTGAGTCATTACTGATCCTGAATTGTAATCTGTTAACTTCCGTAATAAACCCTATAATTGTGAGTATTATCTGTGAGTTTTGTGTGACCACTGCAACAAATTGTCAAAAGAAGTAGCGTAGAGATTTCCAAGGGAGGAATGGTTTTGGTCAGACTTGGTAAAAAGGGTGGACACATGCTTGATTCCTCATAGGAATCAGCCTTGAGCTATTGATGCTTATAATGATCCTTCTCCTCCCTTGTGAAGACAGAGGAGGTCAGATGTCTCCCCCATGCCATTTTTACATGCATCTAGTCCATATTCCCAGAAGTGAAAGTCTCTTCATGGGATTTTAAAATCCATTCACTGGATCAGTTTAAAATACATAAAAATATATATCAAGGTAGGAAAAACATAGGTCATGAGTAAATTGATCAAGTAAATGAAATTCATAATACTGTATCATTGCATTCTGAAAAAAAAATTAACAATAAAGATAATTCAAAACTCAAGATAATGAAAATACAGATACAGTTTCAATAAAATGTAGTGATAGATTTCAAAGTTCACCTTTTTTATGAAGTTTGACCTGAAAGTAATTTGTAACTCCTGCCTTTAGTAGTGCTCCCTTTGAGCTTTTGATATACCTCAAATTTGGGAATTACAGACTCAAATGCCTTCATGGCTCAAGCAAGAATTGTTTAAAACAGTAAGAGAGTAGGTAATGGTAGAGGCAATGTTGAAGTAAGAGTAGAAGAGTGGGACCTCTAGTGGCTCCTAAGGCATTTGACTGCTAACCAGAAGGCTGGTGGTTCAAACCCACCAGCCACTCCTCAGAAGGAAAATTGGGCAATCTACTTCCATAGTGATACCGCCTTGGGGGGGGGGTGTTCCGGCAAGATGGCAGACTAGGCAGAAAGACTGCACAGACCCTCTTCAACAAAGAAAAGGGAAACCAATTAACACAGACACAGAAGATAATCCTGGACCCCTGAGCCTTGAAGGGAAGGATATAGAAGTGGAGTAAACCCCAACTAACAGAATTTGTGTGAAAATACCAAAAAGAGGAGAAATACACAGCTGCGGTCTTGCAGCGATCCTGATGGCACAGACAGCTTAGAGATTTCTGAGTGCTGGTAGGACTTAAGAATTAACCTAAAAATCAGCCCTGCTAGCCAGGGACTGCGCGGAGGACTGCTCCGGTGGCTGGGGAATAAATAGAGAAGGTGAAGAGAAAGGCGGGCTGAGCTGTGGACATTTGCCAGTCCAGAGGACACTGCCATTTTGAAGGTCTAAAAGCAGCTATTTTGGATATTTAAAGAGACAGAACTCTCACAGATTCCTGGGGCTTAAGAACACATTCTGCTTTCCAGCAACCCCAAGGACACTCCGGACCCTGCAAGACTGAAAAGTTTTTTGAAGTTTATTCAATTGTAATTTGTGTCTAATTAAGTGGGAGACAACAATAGTCCCCATAATACATAACTACACCCACACCTCCTGCAACTTCACTTACTGAGCAAAAGCCACTACCTCCTTCTCCACCAATGGGCCAACGATAAAAAAAACACGAAGAAGAGCCTGAATCACCCTTGACTGCCCTTCACAAACAATTAACAGAGATCTAAATACAACAATGCCATGATGCCTCAGAGACAAGAGACCATCACAATCCACACAAAGAAGCAAAATAAAGTGATAGAAACAAGGGAGCAGGATACAGACCCAGAACACATCCCTGAGGAAGAAGCAGCA
>NW_006921749.1:6475057-6490133 GCF_000298275.1 Orycteropus afer afer | reverse complement strand
GATGGACAAATAATACCACTTTAATCTCTTCCCTATTTACATTAAAAAAAAAAAAGTAGCATTGACTTCAGACTGAGTATTCTACATTTCAAAATAATTCCTCTATTCTGCTTTGCATGTTTTCCCAAGGACCACGAATCCCATTAGAAGCAATAAACTTATTCCTGAAGGGGAATTATTCCTACTCTTACATAAAGCAAAGAAATAATATGACGTATGTCTAGGGGCTCCCTTTATGCAGAAACTTTGCTAAAACATGTGTTATTTTAGTTTGAATTCATAGATAAGAAGAAAAGTAGAAAATATCAATTGTTTTACTTCTTGGGAGACAAAAAAGAACTTGTAGGAAACAGTGTATTGTAATTAATTTAGTATTTGTTTCAGCTAATTAACATAGAATGAACATATAATGACAACTTTCAAACCATTTTTCAGAGAGTGACTTCACTGATTCCTAAAAAATGATACTGATAATAGTATATTATATAAATTTGATCCTTTTTAATAATAACATTATTGAACAAAATGATAGCTAAGTTAAAGAAATATATTGTATTCATTTTTGGATTTCATGTTTATTTTCCTCCTGATCTCTTTCCTGGAGGTGATTTGCTGGCTGATCTTGTAAGTAGTACTGGTCCTTTGTGTTTCAGAAATGGGCTGAATCTAGACATATCAAAATACTGATAAGGATTGCTCTGCCTGCCAACAAAGAAGGCACAGATTGCAGATGGCTATGGGGCAGATTCCCCAGGAAGAGTCCCTGCACGTAGCTGATAAGTTGAGTATATTGGACCAATGACACTACTGGTACCAGGTGGCTACAAATGGGTCTTCATAGGACTAGATACTTACCCTCCTCCAGCAGGGTTCATTCAGAAGATAGATTACTATCAACTTATATTCTTTGAAGATTCACTTGGTTAAACTCCCAAATGTCTCTAGACCCTTTTCTCCAAATCTTGAATATTTTTCTCTGTGAAGAGGTGATCAAGGTCAGTGTTGTGTGGGAAATTATTGTGAAGTAATAGTATCCTCCAAGTATACTATCAGGTAAGATATACCAGAGGCCAAAGAACAGAAAAGTTCACACACTCAGATAAAACACTTTCATCAAGTCAATTAAACACACAGAAAGAAATAAAAGGAGAAAAGTGAGTTAAGGTAACACACAACAGGGTACAAGTGGTAAAAAGACTATGCTACCAGAATTTGAGATCAGGCCAAGTTTCTATGTCCTGTATTCCTCTCTACTTCATCAACCTTCCCTGCTGAAAGTGCGATTACAAGTTTGAGGAAGTGACTCACAGAAAGTTCCAATGATACATACTTACTCTAACAGATAGAGACCTAGGGTAGAATATTCTAGTAGCTTTTCATTAGCCAGCTCAATAGCCATGGGTGTTAATTGCATTTATTAGCTAGAGCATATGTGGGATCAGAATAGAAACATAATGTTTATTACCAATAAATGCCTGATTTAGATGTGACACAGCTGTCACCCCAGAAGTGGCAGTACTTAGTCATTCCATTCTTAACCTATCATCAACCCTTTTATTTGACTGGCATATTTTCTAATTATCCTATTTTGGGTATATTTCACACATTACTGACTTATACTCAGCACATGGATTTTGTCACTTTACAATTTGTCAGTCTCTTTATTATTTCCAGTATTGGTAGGACATGCTAAATGGGAACCATTAGAATTATCAGAACTCACTCAGGTTGTTAATTTAAAACTATATAGGATACCCAGTGGATAAAAGATTACTGCTTTAATTAAGAACATACTAAAGACATTAACAACCTGTGATATGCAGATAACATAACCTTGCTAGCTGCAAATAAAGAAGACCTGAAGCACTTTCTAAAGATCAAAAACTCCAGCCTTCAGTATGGACTATAGCTCAACAAAAAGATAACCAAAATCTTCACAACTGGAACAATAAAAAAACATCATGATAAAGGAAAAAATGATTGAAAATTCCAAGGATTTTATTTCATTTGGAATCATAATCAATACCAATGGAAGTAGCAGCCAAGAAATCAAATGACGTATTGGATTGGGGACAGATGCTGCGAAATACCTCTTTAAAGTGTTAAAGAGGAAAGACCTCACTTTGAAGAGTAAGGTGAACTTAACCCAAGCCATAATCTTTTCAATAGTCCCATATATGCATGTGAAACATGGACAACAGATAAGGAAGACTGCAAAAGAATTGATGCATTTGAATTGTGGTGTTGGCAAAGAATATTGAATAAACCATGGACTGCTAGAAGAACAAATAAATGTGCGTTGGAAGGAGTACAACTGGAAAGTTCCTTAGAAGCAAGAATGGCCAGACTTTTTCTCTTGTACTTTGATCATCTCCTCAGAAGGTACCAGTCCCTGGAAAAGACTACCATGTTTGGTAAAGTAGAGAGTCAGAGAAAAAAAGGGTAATACCCACAATGAGATGAATTGACATGGTGGCTGTGATGATGGGCTTAAGCAGGGCAATGAGACTGTGAGGATGAAATAGGATTGGGCAGTGTTTTGTTCTGTTGTGCTGAGGGTCACTATGAGTTGGAATTGACTTGATAGCACTTAGCAACAACAAAAGTTAGTGTGTTGGTGCCAACAAATTCTCTATATAACAGCTTAGTTTGGCTTGTGAAAAAAGGCAAATGGCTCACGGAGGCTTACAGTAGGCTATCAAGGCCTAAATAAATTAGTACCACTTGTGGCTTCAGCTGTTCCAGATATGTACCAACAGTGCAGGAAATGCAGCAGGCTACTGGAGACTGGTACTCAGTGATTGATTTTGCAAATGCCTTTTTCTTGACTCCAATCTCAGAAAAGAGTTACTATAGTTTGTTTTCACGTGGGAAGGATCCCAATTTATTTATATTCTATTTCTACAGAATTACTTGAATTCATTTGCTTACTATAATACCTTGGTTAGAAAAGACTTGGACTTAGTGCAGATCTCAGTGCAATATTGATGATATTATACTAATATCAAACATAGAAGAACAAACTGGGGCTGATCTGAAAACAGTGGTGGCCCATCTGACCAACAAAGGCTGGTTAATAAATCCATCAAAAATCCAAAGCCCTGCCCAAGAGCATATTGCTGCCATTACCAACCCCCAAGATTAAATAGGAAGTCCATCACTGGTTGGTCTATTTGGATTTGGGAGAATGCATATTCCACATCTGGGAATATTGCTAGTTTCCATCCATAAAACCACTCAGAAGAAAACTGCATTCAAATGGGGGCCAGAGCAACAGCAGACTATGTCTGAATTAAGAGAGTAGTCTCACTTTCCTTATCTTTAGGGCCTTATGATCCACAGTCAGATACGATTTTGGAGGTGTTTGCCACAAATGATTATGCAGACTGGAGCTCATGGCAAAAATCTGAGAATGATGCCCTATGGTGACTGCTGGGATTCAGGACTAGAAAGTTTCCACACGCTGCAGCATGATCATGCCATTTGAATGACAACTACTTACCTGCTAGTGGACATTAGTTGAGACTGCTTCAATAACAGATGGACATGAAATCATCATGAGACTTGAAATACCCATAATGTCTTGGATGATGTCAAAGAAACACTCTTAACAAGGAAGTTGGTGCCCAAAATTGTTCCATAATAAAATGGAAATAGTTCAAACAAGAACAAGTTACTGAGGGAATTCAGGAAGGTACCCAATGCATCCACAAGCAGGGAGCTTCTTTTTCCTTAGGTTCTACCTTCAAAACACCTGAAAAACTGCCAGAGCCCATTGCCATATGGGCAGTGCTCTATGAACAACTTTCTTCTTACAAGCAGATGGCAGCTTGATTCACAGATGGCAGTTCCATGGTACATGGATTGAAGAAGATGAGAACAGCTCAGGTCCATGGGGTGAACTGCATGTTATCTTCCTAGCCATGATGAAAGAACTGGGAAATGGTAAGAGCCCACATGTTGGGATTTTTACTGATTCAGGGGCAATAGCCCATGGCCTGGATATAATGTCAGGAAAATGAGCAATAGGAAATTAGACTATTAAGGGGACACCTTTACCATGGATGTAAGGAAAGTATTCTGGAAATTTAAAGAGCACTTTAGGATAGGACATGTCGGTCCTGTCCTAAAGAAGAAAGCTCTTTCTGGATTGGAAGGTGACTGGAACCAACAAGTGGACCTGTTGGTATGATCACTTTTGGTGGCCAATTGTGTCCATGAAAGACATAGACATGGAGGTGCTGTCACAATGCAGACATGGGCTAAATCTAGACATATCAAAATACTGATAAGGATTGCTCTGTCTGCCAACAAAAAAGACACAGATTGCAGGTGGCTATGGGGCAGATTCCCCAGGAAGAGTCCCTGCACATAGCTGAAAAGTTGAGTATATTGCACCAATGACACCAGTGGTACCAGGTGGTTACAAATGGGTCTTCATAGGAATGGATACTTACTCTAGTCTAGGTTTTTTATATCCTGTGATGAATGCAAATGCCAAAAGCACCTTTATGGGATTGCATGAAAAGATACTGTACCAATTTGGGCTACCAAATTATATTTAATTAGACCAAGGAACACATTTTACAATCCATAGGATGTAGCAATGGACCAAGAAACATCATACTAAATGTTGTTGTTATGTGCCGTCTAGTCGGCCCCAACTCATAGCGACCCCTTCTTGGGTTTCTGAGGTGGTATCATTACAGAAGTAGATTGCCTAACCTTCCTTCTGAGGACTGGCTGGTGGGTTTGAACCGCCAGCCTTCTGGTTAGCAGTCAAGTGCCTTAGGCACTATACTACCAGAGCTCCCTTCCCTTCATATTAAATGGGCATACCATTTTACATACCACTCTTAGAGTAATAGTTTGATAGAGAATCGGAATGGGCAATTGAAACATTTGTTATGTAAATGGGGGGAGGTAAAGGCATGGAGGGCTGGCTTAAACATGCTCATACTCAACAGAGGAAGGCAAAGGAAGGACCACTAGTGGACAGATCCCAACACTTCTTTGGGAGATCTGGGAAGAGAGGGGGAAGAGAATACAGATGCCACTTACAGTTCTTCCCCACATCATCTAAAATTCATTTTTTTCCTGGAAGGTGCTGTGATCCCAGGTCAGGAATGCAGCAGCATGTGCCTGAAGCAAGGGTGATCCCTAAGCAAGAGACTATAACTATACCCCTTGTTCTGGTTACCTAGTGCTCCTCTGACAAGAATATACCACAAATTGAATGGCCTGAACCAACAGGAGTTTACTCTTTTACAGTTTGGAAGCTTTAAGTCCAAGTTCAAAGTGCCAGGCTCTAGGGGCTGGGTGAAAGCCCCACAACCTTGGGGTCCAGCTCTGCCTCCTGCTCCAGGCCCACTGGAGCCACAGGCATTTCTTCACTCAGACAGCTGCTGGCTGCTGAGGCTGCCAAGCTCAAGGTTGACAAGTAAAAAGACACAGTCCCAATGTTACCAAACCACATGGCAGACTAGTTAACTCAAGTCCGTTGTAAGTCCCAAGGGCAGCAGAGAATGGCAGGCTGCTGAACAACGACATAGCTACATCAGGGTCCAAGCATGCAATAAGCTAAAAACGATTCCCAAGGCTCCTCCTGATAAACAGGAAGCAGACCACATTCCCTAAGGCAGCTACTCAGCTGCTTGTGGTAGATCCCACCATGGAGTTGATTGCCATTCTCACCATGGGGAATAACTACCACCAGCTGCCCAGCCACTCAACCAGGCTTAGACAAGTTGACACACAGACATAACCACCACACCCTTGAACCTGTGTGCCAGAATTCTGAAGGGCTGGAGGGGATAGTTTGTACCTTCCCCACATCTGGCAATATTGGGGTTAACAATGAATGCTGATATATTGCCCAGTAGTCAAGATAGCTCACTTGTGTTATACCTATGCCACCCTACCTAACATGAATGAGAGTGGACTGGTGAGAAGCACTTGCTAGACCTCTTCCTACATGCAATCTGAACTAGTACAGCAGCTGAACCTAATATCCTTTCCCAAGGTGGAAAAATTTGGGTAAATATAAATGACAAATGGAAGGGAAGATAAATTATAGCTAAAGATAAAAGAATGAATAAATGGGTTTTGCAGCAGGGAAATCTAACAGTATACTGGTACTTTAAGAAAGACTCAGAGCAAGAGAATAATCTCTCAGTTAAATTTTATCAGTGGCCAGAGAGAATGAAATTGAGATGACCTTTGGAGAACCTGATTATATAAGATGGATACCTACAGCAGATCTGAATGGCTAATACCTGAAAAATCTTACACTGAGTGTTCTTTGCCCTATTAAGAAGTGTTAGTGACTATTTTGGACTGTTAAAATTGATTGGGAGGGAGAATTTAATCCTTCAAGCATGAAAGGGTCAATGGCTAGAGGAGCCAGGCGGTGGTCTAAGATATAGAGAATTACTTATTATAGCCCTTTTAACCATAGTTTGTGTAACTGCCACCAAATGACTGCATAGGACTATGCAAATGAGGAGCTTGGATTGGATTGAAGGGATTGAATAGCTTGCTGATTAAATAAAAAGGTACATGGCATGCTTGTGGGGCTGGGACCATGCAAATAAGTTGTATGGAATCCTAACAAGTAGATTGGTCAGGTTTTTCATCCCACTAGGCTTAAAGGGTGACATGGAGAGAGAGAGAGAGAGAAGAGCTTTAACAGAGAAGAGAGCAAGAGACAGCAGTGCAGCAGTAGCAAGTGACAGCAAATGAGATGGTGCGAGATGGTGGAACTTGTCAACTCACAGAGTGTTCTGGTTACCTAGTGCCACTCTGACAAGAGTATACCACAAATGGGATGGCCTTAATGACAGGAGTTTATTCTCTTACAGTTTGGAGGCTTTAAATCCAAGTTCAAAGTGCCAGGTTGTAGGGGCTGAGTGAAAGCCCCTCAACCTTGGGGTTCAGCTCTGCCTCCTACTCCTGGCCCACTCGAGCTTCACTCAGAGGGCTGCTGGCTGCTGAGGCTGCCAAGCCCAAGGTTGACAAGTAAAAAGGCACAGTCCCGATATTACCAAACCACATGGCAGGCCATTAATTCAAGTCCATTGTAAGTCCCAAGGTCTGCAGAGCATGGCAGGCTGCTGCACAACACGGCCACATACAAGGTTCAAAGTGCCATAAGCTAGAGACCATTCCTAAGGCTTCTCCTTATATACAGGAAGCAGACCACATCCTAAAGGCAGCTACTCAGCTGCTTGTGGTGGATCCCACTATGGAAGTGATTGCCAGTCTCATCATGGGGAATAATTTCCACCAGCTGCCCAGCCACTCAACCAGGCCCAGCCAAGTGGACACACAAATAACTACCACAAAGAGCTAAGAGTTGTAATACTTGTCCAAGAAGGTCTCCACCAGGGCCTGGTGGGAGATGGGGAGAAGAAGCTGTCCCGATCAAGGAACTGTACCTTGAGTTGTTCCTGTTACTTTGAGTTGATCCCTGATCCTGCATTGTACTCTGTTACTTCCCTAATAAACCAGTTAACTGCAAGTAAGTTTCATGAGTTCTGTGAGATGTTGCAGCAAACTACAAAACCCAAAGTTGGGAGGGAGAGTATTGAGAAGAGAAGGAGTAGTTGATGTTACAGATGATGGAATGATAGAGCAGTTGGAAAAATTTGGACATTGGGACATATTTTACCTCTGCCTAATAGGAACCAGTTTTGTGCTGATTCTAACTAATGAAATTATTCATTTAATTATGTATGTTTATCACTCCTTATATGTTTTGCTTACAACTTGTAAGCACTGGCTTGCATACTATCCAGGCTTAATATTTCTTAGGAGTCTCCAGAACCTTGTTTGTTTATCTTGTCTTTGTAGCAGAATTGAATGTTCTCAAACAATACAGTGGCCATAATAACCTTTCTCCAGCCACATCACAGGCAGCTCCACAGACACCTGTAAGAAAAGTCACATTTTAAAGACACTAGACGTTAAACCAATAATGAGAATTTGAAGACATATGTCATATAAAATGTATGTGGATTTAAATATTTATTTTTAAATCTTAAATTTGTGGTAAAACATTAAAATAATGGTATCTTTTCTAAGACATTTTTTTTTAAAATGGAAAGCTCAAGATAAAAGCAAAGAGATTAAAGTCAGATCTAATCCTGAAGCACTAATACCTTAGTTTTTTCAAACTCTCATATAACAAAATATGCTCAGTTTCATTAAAGCAATAAAACTACACTGACATGTTGATGTATTAGATTTAAAAGAAAGTAACTAGAAAGCAAAGTCTGAAGTTGATAAGAGATGTCAAGGGCAAAAATATGGAGTTTGATAGCTGTTTGACTTCTTAATTTATCACTCGTTTCAAATAGCCATTTTCTTTTTATCACAACTATTTAAACTTGAGTGCTAATCATAGGTGACCCAACTGTATTTCAACTTTGACTATTAGGAATATGTATGCAATATTTCAGTTATTTAACTGAATGACCATGAGTTCATTTATAAAATAAAATCCTTTTCTCAACCATTATTATAATTTAAATAATTAAGAGATACTACTGGTGGAAAATGAAAACAGTACTATTTTCCTACCCATGACTATTTTATTTCTGTGTAAAATATGGAGCTGGGAAGTGTATTAGCTAGTTATGACAATTGACAATTGAAAGTGTCACCAAAAGTACAGATTATGTTCATTGGAATTGCAAAATTAGGAAGTCTACTTAGAACAGAATAGCAAGCAAAAAGCATAAATAGGAAATTAATGAAACAGAATTGTTAGCAACAGAAGAACTTCAAGAACAGTATTAAACTTTGGAAATAATTTTACAGATAGACCTATATTTCTATTTCACCACATTCTTATCAAGATTTGATGGAGTAGTGGGCATACTTAAAAGTTGTAGAATAGACTAGAATGGACCATATGAATGGATCAAATATTCCTCAGAAAGGAAAATGCTTCAATAAATGGATGAGCGGCTGTCTCTTTGATGTACTCCTTGGTGTATCTTTTAAAGTGGCATGATATTGTGAGAATCCTCGATCCTGATTTCAGCTCTATCACATAACAGATGTCACTTGAGGAAGTTACTTAAACTTCCTAACCTTTAGTTTTCTCATTCTGAAAAATGTGTATTTTAATACTTGCCTCAAAATTTTTGTTAACCTTAATTTAAATAATATGCAAAGGACTTAGTTTGGGTCACAGAACACACAATTCATAAATGGCATCAATAGTAATTCAATACTATATTATTAAACTCTAAAAAACTCACTGTCCTCGAGTTGATTCCAACTCATAGAGACCCCTCCTTGGGTTTCTAAGGCAGTATCTCTACAGAAGTAATTTTCATTTTTATATATGTATTTTTTCCATATTAAGGGGTAAAATATGATAGTAGGAAAGCCAAGTCTCCACCTTTTCTTCCTAATCATGTGATTGCAATGGTGAAATAGCATAGATTTTAAAATAGTCCTCAGGAATTTTGTGGCATTGATGGTTTAGTGGTAGAAGTCTCACCTTCCATGAGGAAGCCCTACTTCAACTCTTGGCCAATTCACCTCATGAGTAGTCACCACTTGTCAATGGAGGATTGTATGTTCCATGTGGATGTGGCTATAAAAGGATAACATAAGCAATCCTTTTGTGATAGAAATGTTCTAAATGCTGTGCATCTTGACTATATAGATAATAGCATCCTAGCTGTGATGTTGCACTATAGTTTTGCAAGCTGTTGCCATTAGCTGACAATAGTTAAGGGTATAATTTCTTGTCGTATTTCTTACAACTCCATATGAATCTACCAATTACTCATAATAAAATACTTAATTAAAAAAAAATTCAATGGTGAATACAAAATGGTGACATATTATCTGGAGCAGCAATGATGGTTCAATTGTAGAATTCTCACCTTCCATAAGGGAGACTTGGGTTTGATTCTCAGCCAATGCACCAACTACCTGTCAGCAGAGGCTTTTGTGTTGCTATGATGCAGAACTGGTGTCAGCACAGCTTCTAGACTAAGACAGACTATGAAGAAAGGCCTGACTATCTAATTCCAAAAAACTGCCAATGAAAATCCTGTAATCGCAACAGATAAGCAACTGATCATGACAATGATTCAGAACCAGAAAGGATTTCCTTCCACATATCATGAATCCAGGTAGACTAGACAGCAGCTAACAACAGCAATAACAAATTGGTATGATGCAAAATGTCATTATAGCCTTCAGTAAGTCCACAGGATATACAATTTTTATTTTGCTGGTAGAGGAAGAGAATTGTTCACTTCAAACTTCTCAGATATCCATTTATTTAGTTAATATTCATGTAATGCCTGTCATGTACCAGGTACTCTGCTTAGTTTTAGAAGTAAAATAGTGGTGGGAAAAAATGGCATAGTTCTTGATGCTATGGATCTTTTGGAATCATATATCAAATCAGATGGTGCTGTGGTTGTTGTTATGTGCTGTCAAGTCAGACCTAACTCATAGCAACCTCTCCTTTGGTTTTCGAGGCTATATCACTACGGAAGTAGATTGCCCAACCTCCCTTCCGAGGAGTGGCTGGTGAGTTTGAACTGCCAGCCTTCTGGTTACTAGTCAAGTGCCTTAGGCAGTACACCACCAGACTCCCATCAAATCAGATAGCATTGTTAAACTGGAAATCTACATCAATGTAAAGTTGTAGAAATCTTACCTGTGGACTAGTGTAAACATGTTTTGAAGGGTGTGTCTGACCTCCTCTAATTCACAAGTGGGAGGAAAGATCAAGATCAATAGCCCAAGGCTGATTCCTATGAGGTGAAGGTGAGACACGCCTCCAGTCTCCAAACTTATTACTAACTCTTACACCAATTGTCCCTTTCACAGCACTTTCTACTTCTCTGATGGTTTCTATAATCCACAGCAATGGCTATAAAAAGCTCAGAAAAATGACAATGGGATTTATCAGTGAAATAATAGACTATTCTATAATAATAGATTAATAATTCTATAGGGTCAGTATTCTGGTTACCTAGTACCACTCTAAAAGAAATACCACAAATGGGTTAACTTGAACAAACAGGAGTTTTTTCTTAAAATTTGGAAGCGTTAGGTCCAAGTTCAAAGTGTCAGTCTATAGCAGCTGGGTGAAAGCCCCTAAACCTTGGGGTTCAGTTCTGACTCCTGCTCTTGGCTCACTGGAGCTAGAGGCTTTTCTTTACTCAGGCAGCTCCTGGCTGTGGAGGCTGACAAGGTTGACAAATAAAAAGGCACAGTCCCAATGTTACCAAACCACATGGCAGGCTATTAATTTAAGTCCATTGTAAGTCCCAAGGGTAGCAGAGTATGGCAGGCTGCTGAACAATGAATGACACAGCTGCATGCAGAGTCCAAGCATGCCATAAGCTAGAGACCATTCCTCGAGGCTTCTCCTTATATACAGGAAGCAGACCACTTCCCTTAGGCAACTCCTCAGCTGCTCACTGTAGACTCCACCATGGAGTTGACTATCAGTCTCATCATGGGGAAACTACATCTAGCTGCCCAGCCACTCAACCAGGCCCAGCCAAGTTGACACACAAACTTAAACTACCACACTCAGAAATGATTCAGGATACTCTTTGATCAGGATTGTCTTTTCTCATCTATGCCTGCACACATGCCTCTCTCTAGCCCTGAGCCTCTCAGCCCTGTGGCCCCTTGGCCTCTGCCTTACTCATGTAAGTATAACCAAGCTCTTTTCGCTCTGCTGGTAAGTGCCCAGATGTATCCCACTGTGCCGGTAAGCCTTGGTCCAAAGAGGCTCAGTTTCCTCATTCTGTAAGTTCAGAAGTCCACTGTATTTTCTTCTGTCAGGTCTCCTGGTCCTGCGGCTGTTGTTTCACTACTGCTGCTTCTCTCCATGTCTGGCAGTCTCTTGCTATCTCTTGCCCTCTCAGCAAAGTGTTATTGCTCTCTCTCTGTCTCCTAGGTCAAGAAAATTAAGTTCAGGGATCTTGAGTCCAAAGGACATGTTTCATTCCTGGCTCTTCTTTCTTGGTGATAGTGAAATCCCCTTTCTGCCTCTTGGATGCCTCATTTTAATGCTACTGGGATGATAAAACTGACCAATCTCTACACTAGTATTCCATACACCTTATTTGCGTGACCCCACACTCCCCACAAGGGAGTTGTTGTTGCATTGTTGTTGTTGTTAGGTGCCATCGAGTCATCTCCAATTCATAGTGACCTTATGCACAGCAGAATGAAACATTGCCCAGTCCTGTGCCAGCCCACGATCCTTGCCATACCTGATCGCATCATTGTAGCCACTGTGTCAATCCATCTTGTTGAGGGCCTTCCCCTTTTTCGTTGACCCTCCACTTTTCCAAGCATGATATCCTTCTTCAGGGAATGGTTCCTTCTTACAACATGGACAAAATAGGTGAGACAACGGCCAGCCATTCTAACTTCCAAGCAGCATTCTGGCTGCATTTCTTCCAGGACAAGATTTGTTAGTTCTTTTAGCAGTCCACAGTACTTTCAGTATTCTTCACTGACACCGCAACTCAAAAGTATCTACTCTTCTTCAGTTTTCCTTACTCATTGTCCAGCTCTTACATGTATTTGAGGTGACTGAAAATACTATGGCTTGTGTCAGGTACACCTTAGTCCTTAAGGACACATCTTTGCTCTTCAGCACTTGGAAGAGGTCTTTTGCAGCCAATTTTCCCAGTGCTATATATTGTCTGATATCTTGACTGCTGCTTCCATTGGTGTTGATTGTAGAACCAAGTAATATGGAGTCTTTGACAACTTCAATCTTTTCTCCATTTATTGTGATGCTAATTATTGGTCCAGTTGTGAGGATTTTTGTTTTCTTTATATAGAGGTGTAATCCATGATGCAGACCATAGTCTTCAATCTCTATTAGTAAATGCTTCAAGTCATCCTCACTTTCAGCAAGCAAAATTGTGTCACCAGCGTATTGCAGGTTGTTAATGAGTTCCTCCAATCCTAATGCCACCTTCTTTTCCGTATAGTCCAGCTTCTCAGATTATTTGCTCAGCATACAGATTGAAAAACTATGGTGAAAGGATACAACCCTGACACACTCCCTTCCTGATTTTATACCAAGAAGTATCTCCTTGTTTTGGTCAAACAACAGCCTCCTGGTCTATGTCCAGGTTCCTCATGAGTACAATTAAGTGTTTTAGAATTCCCATTCTTCTCAGTGTTATCCATAATTTGTTATGATCTACACAATCAAATGCTTTTGCATAGTAAATAAAACACAAGTAAACATCTTTCTGCTATTTTTTGCTTTCAGCAACATCCATCTGATACCAGCAATGATATCCCTCATTCCACATCCTCTACTGAACCCAGCTTGATATTAAGTGTAGATAATCTGACTTCAGATATACTCACTTCACAAACTAGTCACTGTCCTGGTAGTTACTTTGTACTCCTGCTATATCTGACTATGCCCTAGGAATTTTTCCTAAAGTGAAACCTAACTCTGAAACAAATATATCTTGATTTTTTCTTAAAAGAAAAATATGTATTTCTATTCAAAACTGTAAGGAAGAGTTGACTATTGCCTGATTCACTTAAAAAAAAAAAAATCACAATTCCATGCCAAAATAAATCTGAAGTTAACTCTATTAACTTGGAAATAGACCAATTACTTTTAAAAGTTTGGCTGTAGACTAATTATAAATGATTCTAATTATAAATTCCCTGAAAGTATTCTATTTCCTAGCCATTATCTTCACTGCCAAAAAGTAATCTCTCTAGGGATGGTTAATGAGTCCTTGGCAGTGCAAACAGTTAAGGACTGGGCTACTAAACAAATGGTTGGCTGTTTGAACTGACTCAAATGCTCCTCCAAAGAAAGACCTGGTGAATTGCTTCTGAAACATCAGAGTCATGAAAAATCTATGGAACACAGTTCTACTTGAAACACATGGGCAACAACTGGTTTGGGTTATTCTGTTTGTTCATTTCTTTGTTTTTGGATTTTGGCTTTAGGGGTGGTTAGGAAAATTCAAAGATTATTATTATTATTTTTTTACAGAAACCTAAATATGGCACTTCCATGAACCTCAGGTGTATATTATTGTAATGAAACAAAACATCTATTTTGAACTCTCCAGCTAACTTAAATCTAAAATGGCACCCATTAAGAATAACTTGAGAAACTTTCAAATTGCTCATGTCCATGCCCCATTCTCCAGTTATTCTTATTTAGTAACACATGTTGTTATAGAAAATTCTGAGGAACACTTTTGATTAAGAATGTTGTTATGTGCCATGGAGTCGGACCCAACTCATAGCGACTCCTCCTTGGGTTTCCGAGGCAGTATCACTACGGAAGTAGATTGCCCCATCTTCCTTCCAAGGAGTGGTTGGTGGGTTTGAACAACCAGACTTCTGGTTAGCAGACAAGTGCCTTAGCCACTGTGCTACCAGCGCTCCCTTGACTAAGGATAGTTGCTAGTAAAATCTTGACACAGTTCAGAGAATAGCTGAAAAAGTTGGTGACTATAGTTGTGTTCCACTGAGTTATTTCCAACTCACAGCAACCTTATAGGATGGAATAGAACTGTTCTATAGGGTTTCCTGAACTATAATCTTTTATTATTTTTTAAATTTTTCTCCCCTCCCCTCCCATCCCTGGTACCAACAAAGAAAGTTTCTTTCCATATGCAAACCATTTTTTGACTTTTTACAATAGTGGACTAATACAATGTTTGTCCTTCTGTGATTGACTTATTTCACTCTGCATAATGTTCTCCAAGTTCATCCATATTATGAGGTGTTTCATGGAGTCTACATTATTCTTTATTGTTGCATAGTATTCCATTGTGTGTATGTACCATAGTTTGGTTATCAATAATGACTGTAATATTTATGGGAGCAGAAGGCCAAGTTTTTTCTCCTGTGGAGTCACTAGTGGATTCTTGCTGTCCTTTCTTAAATTAATAGCCCAGCCTTACTTCACCATTGTGCCAGCAAAGCTCCTCAGGTAACAATTAAAGACCTATAAAATTGTATTTAGTAAGTAAATTTGCTTACGCTTATTATCTCTATTGTATATATATATATATATTTTTTT
>NW_006921749.1:6465670-6467020 GCF_000298275.1 Orycteropus afer afer | reverse complement strand
ACTAGTTGGGGTTTAGTCCAATTCTGCATCCTTTCCTTCAAGGCTCAGGGGTCCAAGATTATCTTCTGTGTCTGTGTTAATTGGTTTCCCTTTCTTTGTTGAAGAGGGTCTGTGCAATCCTTCTGCCTAGTCCGCCATCTTGCCAGAACCCCCATCTCTATTGTATATTGATTATTATTATTTCAATTGTATTATGGCTTTGGTGATAGAAATTATGACAGAGACTGCATGATAGAATTTTGCAAAAACAATGCTTTATTCATTGCAAACACCTTCTTTCATCAACATAAATGGTGACTATACCTGTGGACATTGTCAGATGAAATGCACAAGAATCAAATTGACTACATCCGTGGAAAAAGGCAGTGGCAAAGCTTAAGATCATCATTCAGAACTTGGTGGGGGGAGCTGACTGTGGAACAAACCATTGATTGCTGATATGCAAGTTTCAGTTAAAGTTGAAGAAATTTAAATCCACAAGAAACAAAATACTACTTTGAGTATATTGCACCTGAATTTAGAGAAAATCTGAAAAATAGATTTGACACACTGAACACCAGTGACAAAAGTCAGATGAATTCTGGGATGATACCAAAAACATGAAAACATGGTACATGAAGAAAGCAAAAGGTCATTAAAAAAATACAGGAAAAGAAGAGAAGACTGAAATGAAAGTCAGAAGAGTCTCTGAAATTTTATCTTAAAATTACGGTAGTTGAAGTGAATGGAAGAAATGCTGAAATAAAAGAACTGAATAGAAGATTTCAAAGGCAGCTTTAAAAACAAAGTAAAGTATTATAATGAAATGGGCAAAGATCTGGCATTAGAAAACTAAAAGGGAAGAACACACTCAGCATTACTCAAGCTAAAAGAACCAAAGAAAAATTCAAGTCTCATTGCAATATTGAAGGATTCAATGGGCAAAATATTGAATAATGCAGGAAGTATCAAAAGAAGATGGAAGGAATACACAGAGTTATTGTATCAAAAAGAGTAGTTCAATGCCCAACTACTTCAGGAGGTAGAATATGATCAAGAACCAATGGTACTGAAGGAAGAAGTCAAAGCTACATTGAAGGAATTGGTGAAAAACAAGGCTCTAGGAATAGATGGAATAACCACTGAGATTTTTCAACAAATAGATGCAGCATGGGAGACATTTATTTGTTTATGCCAAGAAATTTGGAAGACAGCTAACTGGCCAACTGACTGGCAGAGATTGATATGTGTGCCCATCCCAAAGAAAAGTAATCCTGTCAACCACTCAAAGGGGGATCTATGTAGGAGATCCTGGATAGAGTGGGAGAATAATGTGGAACAAAACTCAAAATCAGTAAAAAAAAAAAAAAA
>NW_006921749.1:6464489-6465490 GCF_000298275.1 Orycteropus afer afer | reverse complement strand
GGAAGAGGTAACTATGGGGAGGAAGTGGGAGGGGAGCAGTTGCATTGTGGGAAATTGCAGTCAACATCATGAGACAAAGTGTATGTGAGCTGCTGCATGGAAAGTGAATTTCTTCTGTAAACATTCACACAAATCACAATAAAATTTTTTTTAAAAAATAATAATGTTGAAATGACAAATGCTTTGTTATAAGTGTACTCACCACAATTTAAATGAAGGAGAAACATTAAATATCCATTGCTATAAATGCATAATGTGTTACAAATGAACCAAATATGTAAAATAGTCCATGGTGTCAACAAGCAATTTTTTAAATATAGGAAATGCTTTGTATTTGAAAATGTTGAAATCTGACTCTTTTAATAAAACAGTATCATGTTTTATTTACTCATATGCTAAACTTGGCAAAACATCTCATTTGTAAGAGGGATGCACAAATCTAGAGAGAGTAATATATATCGCCTACAAGTGTTCTATTTTCTAGACATTATCTCTACTGCCAAAATATATCCCTCCAGGGATATTTATGAGAATTCAGAGACTAATTTTTAGAGAAGAGAAAAATAGCATGTCTATGGTATTCAGGTGTAGTGTTTTGTAATGAAACAAAACATTTATTTTAAACTCTCTTCCAGCCAATTTAGATATTAAAAATTTGTCACTCAACTGGTACTATTCCCACCAAAATTTTAGCCTTCTTTGACAGAGACAGATTTCTTTTCCTGAAATTATTTTCAAAATGAAGAGTTCTGTATAAATTGATTTTCACTTTTAAAAAGGATTACATAAGTGAAGAAAGCAGTGTTCAAAATTCAATCACAACTAAACCATAAATCCTATTGTTGTTGTTGTTATGTGCCATCAAGCCGGACCTGACTCATAGTGCCTCCTCCTTGGGTTTTCAAGACAGTATCACTATGGAAGTAGATTGCTCCATCTTCCTTCCAAGGAGTGGCTGGTGGGTTTGAACCACCAGCCTTCTGGTTAGCAGTCAAGTGCCT
>NW_006921749.1:6461603-6464049 GCF_000298275.1 Orycteropus afer afer | reverse complement strand
CCAGCCACTCCCCAGATGGAATGTTGGGCAATCTTCTTCTGTAGTGATACCACCTTGGAAATACAAGGAAGGGTCGCTATGAGTCGGGTTCAACTCTATGACAATGAGTTTGGTTTTTTGTTTTGTTTTGTATTTATGAAAGGTGTGGTTCTTAGTGTGTCATATGAATATATTCCATTTGATATAAAAGCATGCATACATAATCACTAAGTAACCCCAGCACATTATATAACCTTTGCTTGCACATCACAATTCTATTTCTATTCTCAACTGTAATTTTAAGATTCCTTAACTTATTATCCAATTGACACCCTTAAATAATACATTAATGCAATAATCTGTCTCATGAGTTCAGTGTAATGGAATCATTTCTCTAATGTTGTCAAGGAGTTATAAACAGGTACAATGACTTGGGATCTTCTTTTCAATATAGCACTTAGCATTCTGCCAATTTTAAGATGGTATACAAATTTTAACTGATGCACATTAAAGGATGGATATATTGAAATGTTAAGGAAGAAAGGAGAAGCTGTGTATCAAATGTTCTGAATGTGACAGAGTATTGTGTATTCAAGGAAAAATAAATTAATTTGTTAAACTATGTCTGTCTCCTGTCTTCCTGTACAGGACTAGTAGTAATTAAAAAAAAAAAAAAAAAAAAAAGTTATATTCACTTAGTAACCAGTCTTCTTGTGCCAATGCTTTGAAAAATCAGCGTTCCCTTCTCTGTATGGTTCTGGTAATAAATTTCACAATTCAAACATTTATGTATTCCACCAGTTGGCAATATAAATGTATTCAGCTATTCAGGTTGATGATCCCCTGTCTGTGCTAATAGTATTGCCTTAAGCAATTATATGACATATGTTTAAAGTATTTGAAGCATGACATTAAATTTTTATGTCTATAATAATCCTATCTTCTCATTAGATTTGATTTATATATTGTCCATCTATTCACTGTACAATTGTAATCTATAGAAAATGAGTTCATATGAATAATATAAATCAACCAACAATAAATCCATCAATTAAATGTTCTACAGAATTTCATTAATTTAATCATGAAAAGATTTTTCTACCACAATTTATTGGATTTAAATGGATTGTTTTTGAGACTTTTGGTCATTTGTAGATATGTGTGATGGTCATAAGAATGATGTATAAAAGCATAAAACAGTTCAAGCTTTCCCCAAATCAGGGGGGAAATAAAAAAAACAAACCTTACAGTCATCAAGTAGATTCCAACTCATAACCCTATAGGACAGAGTAGAATTGCCCTATAAGTTTTCCAAGGCTGCAAATCTTTATGGAGGCAGACTGCCTCATCTTTCTCCTGCTGAGCAGCCAGTGTGTTAGAACCTCCTACCTTTTGGTTAGCAGCCAAATGCTTTAGCCACAGCACCACAAGAACTCCTAAATCAGAAAAGCATATATTATCATAATTGAAAATATTTTTTTATCTCATTTTAAAGAATAAAGCTTTTGATTAAAGTTTTTTTTTTTTTTCATTATTTATTTAAATTCAAGAACAGAATATCAGACTGAGAGGAAGCATTAAACTTATTTAATTCAACCTGCCTTTTTTCCGCTTCAACCTCTCTGACAATCTTTGGAGTAACCTCTGCTTTAACTTCTTTATAGGAAGTAAATGCAAACCTACAAGGCAACCCATTAATTCTTCGGACAATATATAGCAGGATCTATTTGTGATAACAACATAGTAAGAACAGACAGAACTAATTCCAACTTTTTCCCTAAGGCTTTTCTCTCCATATTACCCCTACATTTCAATTGATTTTCTCCTTCACACACAATGAAGAATTAAATACATTGATGACCTTTCAGAAGAAGGCATAAAAGTCTTTATCTAGTAATGACATATAAGGAAACCACTGCCTTCCCCAACACATAAGCCCAGACCCTCCAAGCCTGACAATGAAAAGCTTTCTACTTGTCCAGGGACTGCTCACCCTTAAGGACCTCTAGAGACTCTTAAATCACATAGCTCACTTTCTCCTTGAGAATCTCCTACTAATTTATTTCTGTGACCAGCATATAGGCCTCAGGGTGCAATAATGTTTCATTCTTTATAAACATCTCAAATGAAAGGTAGATTTTACTAAAATTTTAGGGTTTTACTTCTAATTAGAGGGTAATGTGGAAAATGTTGATATGATTTCAAGATTGATCCTCCCTACCTTTCTGCCTGTTTCAGTGAGGTGGAGACTTTCCATAATCCTATAGCTGGAGATGGCTCTTACAGACTTTTAATATTCTTGAAATGAAAACCAGAAGGGTAAAGTCCACAGACAGAAATTTGCCTTCCAGCCAATCTATGACCCAAATTAACAAATTCTGTTTTCTGTCCACCATTCATGGTTGTCACCAGGAATAACCAACACTACAGAGCTGGTCACCTATGCAAACAAGGAATAATTTTGATA
>NW_006921749.1:6458715-6461503 GCF_000298275.1 Orycteropus afer afer | reverse complement strand
TTTTTTTTTCTTAATAAGGAACTGAAGATTTATGTTTGAATTCCTCATAGAAATACTAAGACTCTAAGAGACATAAAATAATTTGCTCAGAATTAGTGATCACAGACATTGTTATAAATTGTGTTGTTGTTATGTGCCATCGAGTTGCACCCAACTCATAGCGACCCCTCCTTGGGTTTCCGAGGCGGTATCACTATGGAAGTAGATTGCCCAACCTTCCTTCTGAAGAGTGTCTGGTGGGTTTGAACAGCCAGCCTTCTGGTTAGCAGTCAAGTGTCTTAGGCACTACACTACCAGAGCTCCCTAGTTATAAGTAGGAAGCAACAAAATAGATGCCAAATTTTCTTCAGCTATTTCTTCTATTCTCAATGACAGACAATATATATAAAGTCTTTATCAATGAATTATTTCCTTTGTTGGAAATAGAAGGGGAAACACACGTGAAAGAAAAGGTATAAGCAAACTTTCAACAACAGACTTTCATAAGGCTGCACACTAGTTCATTCACTAAAGGATTTCATTACTCAGCTTCGAGGAAAGACATTAAGATTGAAGTACAGAACCTTTAAGAGTAAGATACTAGCTACATTTTCTAAATATCTTTATGTGCTTCCTGGGGTTTCCTGCTAACTGGAAGAAGAAATTATGAACACATTTATGTGGAAAGTAGATAGGAAAGTGAAGAGACAGCAGCTGGAAATATTCCCTCCGTCTTCATGTGTTAGATCTCGTACGCAATTCCTCCAAGAGGAATACTGTGAGAATATTTGATTTCCAGCTCTAACGAACCCAGTGTGTTAGTTTTATGACAACTATGCTGCTTATTTTTAGGCATTTTCACGTGTCTGTCCAATTAGGTTACAAACTGGCATTTTATCATATTATCACTTTTCCTGTCGTACCAGGATAAAGTCACCAATCTTGACAAAAGTTTCCATGTGGAAGAATTATTACATGGTGAACAACATTAAATTTCACATCTAAAGAGGATATTATGTGAATGCTCTATGTAAACAGTACACCCTTTGAGTTGTGCATTGCAGCTGCAAATATTCAGCAAAAATAACACTAATAACAACATGTGTATCTATGGAGAGAGTACATGGGGGTTCACTGTACCATCCTTACAAATTTTCTATAAGGGTGACATTATCTCAAAATAAAAATTAAAAAACAAAAGGTTTCTGATCATGAAATGATATATTAAGGAAGTAGTAAAAAGACAACAACCAACAACAACAACAACAAAAGGAAATAGCAGTATACAGGAGGAATTCCTACCAATCAAAAATTAAAAGGTAAAAAATAAATGAGGAAAATACAGGAAAAAAAAGTTTGACAAAAGATGAAGTATGAGTGGCAACAAACACATAAAAATACACACATCAGTATTATTAGAAGAAACAAAAATTATAAGCACAATTAGATATGATACTCTACCATGAAATTGGAAGATTAAAAACTACCAAGTATTTCAGAGAACACAGAGCAATTGGAATACATATACTTTGTTAGTGTATGTGTAAACTGGTACAACTTCATGAGGAACCTCTAGAAATTGTCAAACACTGAAAGTGCATGAGACCTTTGACCCTATATGTCTATTAGAATGTACCTGTTTTGAGGAACAGCACTAAAAGACATGTACTAGATTTTTTATGACATCATTGTTGTAGCGAAGGGAGTTTTGGTGGCATAGTGCCTGAGGCATTTGACTCCTAAGCTGAAGCCTGGCAGTTCAAACCCACCAGCCACTCCTTGGAAGGAAGGTTGGGCAATCTACTTCTGTAATAATACTGCCTCAGAAACCCAAGGAGGGATTTCTATGACTCGGACCCAAGTGGAAGGCAGTGAGTTTGATTTGGGTTGGTTGTAGCTAAAGAACTCATATAAAAAATAAAACAGATGAACCATAGCTAAACACTTTGACATGAATTAATCTTAAAAAGGTAAATGGAAATTAAAGAAAAAAGACCTGACAGAATAAATGTACAATATGATATTATTTATATTCTGTTGAAAATATAACATGTTAAAGTATATATGCATGCATGTATGTACATGTGGAGTTTAGACACTTTATAAAAGCTGTAAACAATATTGAGAAATTATAAACACAGGGACAAAATTCCTTATAAAGAATTTATAAAAACAAAAACAAGATGAAAAGTGGTTGCCGTTTGAGAAAAATACACAAGAAACTTTCACATTAGTAATTATTTTCCTTAAGTTGTATTGTAGTATATATGTTGTTGTTTTGTTATTTTTTCTGTTATTTTATATAGTAATATAATACATATTATAATATAAAAGGTATTTCATGATTTTAAAAGAAAAATATTAAAACTAGTCAAATGCTGTGCCATATCAATATTTGATCTCACTCTCAATTACTCCAAATAATAAACTGAAAATGCTTACTATAAATAGTGATATTTTATAAAGACCCTGATACATTTTTTGATCAACTGGATTTGTTTCTTGAAAAAAACATTGGACTTTTAATAAAACAATAAATACCCCAAAAGTAAAAAATGAGAATAAGATCACTTCTCATATTACATATGTGATGTCTATTTGATTCATAGCATCCCCTCCTTGGGTTTCTGAAGTGGTATCTCTATGGAAATAGATTGCCCAATCTTCCTTCTGAGGAGTGGCTGGTGATTCTGAACTGCCATCCTTCTGATTAGAAGTCAAATGTCTTAGACACTATGCCACCAGAGCTCCCTATATATATATATATATATATATATATGTGTATGTATATGTATATGTATACGTATAT
>NW_006921749.1:6442638-6458615 GCF_000298275.1 Orycteropus afer afer | reverse complement strand
ATATATATATATACGTATACATATATATATATATATATGTATTATGTTATGAAAAAATGCTGAAAACTTGGAATACAGTAAAAATATTACTGTGTGGCTTTTAATATAACACATGAGCCTAGTCTAACCATTCCACGTAGGATGTTTAGATGATCTAAGAAAATGTAAGTTTGTGTGATTTACTATTTACAATTATATAGAATTCAGATCTCATAAAATTTTATTTTAGTTTGTAGAAGATTGATGAATTAAAAATAAATATACATCTGCAAGCTGGGGCCCATGGTCATGGGGGACATCAAGCTCAATTGGTATAACATAGTACACAAGAATATGGTTCTATATCTTCGGTGAGTAGTGGCTAGAGTATTAAAAGCTCACAAGTGGCCATCTAAAATGCAACTGTAAGTGTCTCCTCTCCAATGAGAAAAAAGAGTGAAGAAAATCAAAGATGCATGGAGACAGCGAGTCCAAAGGACTAATTGATCTTGAAAACTTCACCCAAATGACCCTGAGAGAAGAATTAGATGGTGCCTGGCTACCAGCACTAACTTCTCGGAAAGGGATTGTAATTGGAGATCCTGGATAGAGTGTGAGAAAAAAATGAGGAACAAAGTTCAAAAACATTACAAAGAACAGGATTACTATTTGGATAGAGACTGGTGAAAAAGTATGGCCTCTCGTCACCCTTTGGGTCAGGAATCGAACTCACTCTAATGGCTTTACTCTCACTCAAATAATAGAGAGGGCTATGAGCAGAACAATTACACCAAGGAGATGTACTACTTAGAACAATCAACCATGGGTGATCCAAAGGACAGCATTTGAATAGGGTAAAATATAAGGAGGAAGTAATGCATAGGAAAGAAGGACACAGGGAAAGAGTAACCATGGGTAGGGAGGGGGAGGAGAGATATTTCACTGTGGGAAATGTAACCAGTGTCACAAAACAAAATGTGTATGAACTGGTGAAGGTAAAATGAATCTGCTTTGTAAAATTTCACCCAAATCACAACAAAGAGCTTTTCCTTTTCTTTTTTTTTTTTTAATTTACAAGTAGAGATGCAGATACTCTCTTTCCAGTAGAAAACAAATAAATAAATAAATAACCCAAAAGGTTATGAGGGTTGTTTTGTTTTGTTTCACCCTGTAGGACATTAACCAGTTTTCAACCTATTTTATTTGTCTTATTTCAGCATTTTTCTCTTACTGACTATTATAGAATGAATTGTGTCTGCCAAAAAAGTCCTGTTGAAGTTTAAGTCTTATACCTATAAATATGATCCTGTCTGGAAATAGGAGTTTGTTTTGCATATATTAATGAGGGCATACCAGAGTAGTGTGAATCCTACACCTAATTACCTCCAAGTGGTGTCTTATAACAAAAGGAGAACAGACGGGAAGACAAAAAAGCAAGGGAGAGAGTTGTTACAGTATGGGGGTTGCAATCAATGTGATGAAACAAAATGCATATGAATTGTTGAATGGAAAATGAATTTGCTCTCTAAACTTTCACCCAAATCACAATTGAAAAAGAACAAAAATAAATAAAAAAGAGGAAAAACATACACCAAGGAACTTCTGCAATTTCCAAGGAGGGTGGATGCTTCACTAGAGCTTAGAGCTGATGTTCTGATTTGGACTTCTAGCCTCTAAAACTGAGACAATAAATTCTTCTTCTTTAAAACCACTCACCTTGTGGTGGTATTTCTGTTATAGAAGCTTTAGGTACTAAGACACTAACTATATATATATATATATATATATATACTGTATTCACTTGTATCCTTCTTTGAACCAGCTTTATTATCCTACAGCTTCCTTGATTATTGAAACAAATATTTGACATATGTTCACTATATAATATGTAACTGTCTTTTGCAAAAATTGTAATTTGATATCTATAACAAACTTCAAAGAGAATCATAACATCCAAAAATATTGACCAATAATATGCTTCATATGTCACATACTATCAAAAATCTCTAAGTTTCAGTAATTGTCAGAACTTTAAGAAATGCTGAATGAGCCATAAACTACATTGTTAAATAGGAAGTTGCATCTCACCAAGTATCATTTAAACCTTCTTGAAAAAGTCCTGAGGTAGGGGAGTATGAGTCACAAAATAATACAAAACTCTTGTAATTGACAAAAAGGAATTAAAACATTAAATAGAATCCAGAGATGCTACAATAGCTATTCCTTCTTTTTTTCTTTGTGATCTGGTTACCAAGTGCCACTCTGACAAGAATATACGACGAATGTAGAAGGCCTTAACAAACAGGAATTTATTCTCCTACAGTTCATGAAGCTAGAAGTCTGAGTTAAAAGTGCCAGGCTCTAGGGGCTGGGTGAAAGCCCCTTGACCTTGAGCTTCAGCTCTGCCTCTTGCTCCCAGCCCTCTGAAGCTAGAAGCATCTCTTCACTCAGGCAGCTATTGGCTACTGAGGCTGACAAACCCAAGGTCGACAAATAAAATGGCACAGTCCCAATGTTACCATATCACATAGCAGGTTGTTAGTTCAAGTCCATTTAAGTCCCAAGGTTGGCAGAGTATGGCAGGATGCTGAACAATGACACAGCTACATGCAGGGTTCAAGTGTGTCATAAGCTAGATTGTTTCCAAAGCTGCTACTTATATCCAGGAAGCAAACTGCATCCCTAAAGCAGCTACTCAGCTGTTGTGGTATGTTCCACCATGGAGTTGATTACCAGTCACATCATGGGGAATAACTACCACCATCTGCCCAGCCTCTCAACCAGGCCCACCCAAGTTGACACACAAATTTAGCCACCACACTTTGTTGCCATTTTTTTCTAAAGAGCATAAATGAAAGCTACCAGTTACATTCCAATCTTAACCACGGTCCAAACTGTTTTGAAGTAACATGATTAAAAGAAGGGAACTTTGATGGCATAGTGCCTAAAGCATTTGACTGCTAACCAGTAGGCAGCTCATTCAAACCTACCAGCCACTCCTCAGAAGGAAGATTGGGCAATCTACTTCTGTAATGACACTGGCTCCAAAACCCAGGGAGGGGTTGCCAAGAGTCGGATCTGACACTATGGCAATGAGGTTGAGTTTTTTGTTAAAAGAAAATTATACACACTACACTGAAAATATATAATATTTTCTAATGTATTATGACAGATGTTCTGGAATGCAAATATTTTGCTTGTGATATTTGTAGCCTTCATGACCTAATGTTTCCATAGTGTTTTGTTTAGTTTTCCTTCTAATGATACTTCACTAAAAATTTTAACAACAGTATTAGATAAATAAGGAGCCCTGGTGATGCAATGGTTAAGCACTGGGCTACCAACCAAATGTTTGATTGTATGAATCCATGAGCCTCCCTTCCCCTCTTAGCCCTGGTAACCAACAAAGAAAGTTTCTTTCAATATATAAACTTTTCCTTGACTTTTTACTGTAATGAACTAATACTATGCTTGTCCTTCTGTGACTGACTTATTTCACTCATCATAATGTCCTCCAAGTTCAACTATGTTATGCAGCATTTTGCAGAGTCTACATGATTCTCTAGGGTTGCATAGTATTCCATTGTGTGTATGTACCATAGATTGGTTATCCATCCTTATGCTGATGGGCACCTAGGTAGTTTCCATCTTTTTGCTATTGTAAATAGTGCTGTGATTAACATGGTTGTGCATGTATCTGTTCTTGTCCTGCCTCTCACTATTTTTAGGATGCATACCTAGTAATGGGATTGCTGGGTCAAATGATATTTCTAATTCCAGCTTTTTCAGGAATCATCATACTACTTTTCACAGTAGTATCATTTCACAGTTCCACCAGCAGTGTAAAAGAGTCCCAATCTCTCTACATCCTCGCCAGCATTTGTTTTCTGTCGTGTTGAACTTTGCCATTAGTGTTGGGATGAGATGGTATCTCATTGCTGTTTTGATTTGCATCTCTCTGACGGCTATTGATCATGAGCATTTCTTCATGTATTTGCTGGCTGCCTGAATACCCGCTTTGGTGAAGTGTCTATTCATGTCTTCTGCCCATTTTTCAATTGTATTGTTAATCTTTTTGTTGTTGAGGTGTTGGAGTTTTCCATAAATTTTAGAGATAAGTCCCTTGTCAGAATATGTAATTGTCAACAAGTATGAATTTGTTGCTGTCATTTTGTTATGTGCTTTTTCATTGTGCTCCTGACTTCTTTGTTCTGTATAATTTTCTGTGCTGAGCTCATTTTGTTTATGAATTGTGTAATCACTTCCTTCGTTGCTATTGTTTTAGTATTTGTTAAATATTTATGCTGGTCCTCTTTTTTTTATTTTGAAGTGAAGGTTTATCATTTTTCTTTGAGGTAACACTGTGATTTTCTCCCAAAGTTTAGAAAAGTCCACTCTATCTTGCAGTTGTCTTGACTTCCCTACCATCTAGAAGTTCTGTAACTTTTTTTTTTTCCTCTTCTTTTTGGTTTGTAGTTGTCCTCATTTGTCAATTGATGTCTCTTGTTCCCTGTTTACAATCTTATAGGCTTATTTACTTTGGATATTTCATAACTGGGTTGGTTTCTGGGTTATGTCATCATGTGTGTTAATGGTTGGTTGTTGTTTGCTGTTGTTGGTTTTCTGTTCAAAGGACTCACTTTAGCATCTCTTGTAAGGATGGTCTGGTTTTAATAAATTCCCTTAATTTCTGCTTATCTGGAAATGTCCTAATTTCACCATCATATTTGAGGGACAATTTTCCTGGGTATATCATTCTTGGTTGGAAATTTTTCTCCTTCAGAGTTTTATATATACTATCCCATTGTCTTCTTGCCGGCATGGCTTCTGTTGAGAAATCCGAGCTTAGTCTTATTGGTTGCTAGTTGTAGGTAACTTTTCCTTTTTTCCCATGCTGCTTTCAGGATTCTGTCTTTGTCTTTGGTTTTGATGAGTTTGATGATGATATGTCTTGGTGACTTTCTTTTGGGGTCTATCCTGTTTGGGGTTCATTGGATTCCTGAATGGATATATTCTCATCTTTCATCATACCCAACAAATTCTCTCCCAACAAATCTTTGACAATATTCTCTGTGGTTTTCTTTGTCTCTTCCTATTCTGGAATTCTGAGTACATGTAGGTTATTCCTTTTGATGGTATCCCATATGAACCTTAGACTTTCTTCATTTTGTTTTGATCTTTTTTCAGATTGATCCCTTTCCAAAGAAATATTGAGCTATTTGTCTTCACTCTCGCTAATTCTGTCTTCCATTGATTCAATTATACTCCTTTGCCTGTTTAACATGTTATCTATTTCTGAAAATTTATTATTAGTCTTCTGGATTTCTATCTGTAGATTTTGTATCATTGCTAATTTTTCATTTATTTTTTCATTTTGTTCTTGTATTGTCTTTTGAAATTTTTCTACAGTTTTCTCTGTGTTTTCTTCAATATTGTCAGTGTTTTCCTTGATCTGTCTCTCAATCCATTGAAGGTACCTACATATCATTCTTTTAAATTCCTTATCAAGGAGTTCTAATGCTGTGTTTTCCTCGGGGATATATTCCGGGTCTGTATCTTGGTCCCTTGTTTCTCCTGTTGTGTCTTGCTTCTTGTGTGGACTGTGATGCTCTGTTGTCTCCAAGACATTGTAAAATTTTTGTGTTTATATTTAATTAGTGATTGTATGATCACTAAAATTTTTATTTTCTGTGTTTTGTTTAGATGTTATCTAGGTAAACAGAGAGTACTATGCTCCTGTATTTGCTGGTTGGAAGCAATTATACACTCACCACCTGTCTCCTTTCCCACTGTCAATCTCCCATATGTCCCTGCCATCCTGGGCATATGGAACCTAGTCTAGGTCCTATTTTCAATCAGGTATTTCTGCTAGTTAGTGTCTAATCCACTTCTGCATGCTTCAGAGCTCAAGGCTCCATGATTATCTTCTGTGTTTCTGTCAATTGCTTTCTCTTTTCTTTGTTGAAGAGGGTCTGTGTAGCTTGTCTGCCTATTCTGCTGTCTTACTTGAAGTGCCTTCACACTCTTAAGAGCATTTATTTACCAGGCTGTTGAATGAAAGAAGTAGTACAGTTCAGCAGGGGCAGCTGCACTCTGGAGTGTCCCTACCTGTCATACATGCCTTAACAATAGTGTTTCTTGCCCACATAGAGAAAGCAGAAAGATTAGAGGTGATTCTTTTGCACTCCTGGTAAGAAAGGACCTCAAACAGTTTTAGAATTTAATATTAAGATTGTTATTTCCTCTTATAATTATATATCAATACATCATGCATAGTTATTTCTTTAAAGCTGAGTTTACGCTATAGAAGTGGTCATATTTTATCCTATGTCACTCTGTTATGGCATCAATTCAGGCAGCCAAGGATATTTCTTTTTAATAATAGATGATATTTTGATGTAACTTTACACATTTCATGCACCAAAAGAGAAAGGAAATCTACCCAAACCTAAAGGATATTGTGGAAATAGCTCTGCACATGGAAAGATCAATGGAATTGTATCTTTAGGGAATGACAAAATGCAAACACCTGAACCATTATTAATTCCAGTTAAAGATTGTTCTTTTCAACCTCTTTTCACAAGTTTTCAGTCCTGTAAAGTCTAAAACTGTGAAATGTGCCAGATATATTCTATAGACTTAGAAATAAATATTGAACCTTCCTCTTGCCAAGTGAAAAGAGATAGCTAAGCCTGCTTCAATCAAACTTATGTTAAGCTAATAGCAGAAACTGATTGAAGTTTATTTAACATTCAGTTTGCAAATTGGTGTAACATCTCAAGTAGGGAATCAAAAATGCTCCAAGATTCTTTCTTATGTCCTATGTTATCTACAGGGGTTCTGGTAGCATAGTGGCTAAAGCACTTGACTGCTAACCAGAAGGCTGGTGGTTCAAACCCATCAGCCACTCCTCGGAAGGAAGGTTGGGCAATCCTACTTCTGTAGTGATACTGCCTCGGACATTACCATGGACATAGGGCCAGAATACTATTTATAAAATAACAATTTACAGAGTTTCTAGTATGACCTTCGAGTTTCTGTTTCTCAAAATTGACTACACATAGATAATTCTTTAAAATAACCTAATTCCTAAGACAAAACAATTTTCACTTTGTTACTTTCTAAGCTATTGTTTGACTCATAAATGACTTGAGGTACCTACCTATTCTTTCAAGACTCAAGGTTCAAAGGGTCATTTTAGGGCAATGGCCTAGATGGGTCGTCCTAATGCCATGGATCCTAGGATCTGAATTCCAGGAAAATTAAACTTTGCTCCTCACTATAAAGTGGAGAGCTAAATGGAACTTCTTTCTGACATAATACAGAGCACCTGTTTTTTATGTTGCCTGATTGAAGATAATAAGAAGTCTATCAAGTAGTTAGGTATCATTTGAAAATGATGAGCACAGAAGGGCAGTTTCACGACTTAAGTTATTTCACATATAAATATGAACATGAGTTAGAATCACAACAAAGAAGGAAGTGAAACATCATTTTACATTATATTTGAGATTTCTTATTTCTTCAAGTTACTGTTAAAATACTCTATGTATTGCTATAGCAAAATTGATTTAAAGGCTTAAAAATAAATTCTCAAGGAGTTTTGTGTGTTTTGAAAAATGCTAATAAGGTAACATATAGTTTTACAAAGAGTAAAAGAATTTATTCGGACAACTTATTCATTACTTGGGTCTCTACTCTTCATACAATTTTTTTTTTTTTTTTTTGCTTTATTGTACCTTACAAAAAGTGATATTAAGCAGAGAGCAGATTGTGCCTTCCAAGTAAATTTTTTTAGGGCAGAGTACATGATTAAATATTCTGCATCAAATATATACATGTGAATCCACGGGGGGGCTTTAGAGATTATTTCATGAAAATATAAACAAAGATATTTTCTTTCACTCTAAATTTTCTTATTGACCTGACAGTCAAATGTGGTCTTTTCATAGTTTAAATATATGTGTTTTTCTTTGAGCAATCAAAGATTTTTTTTATACAGATGAAAGTAAAAAAGAATCTCAGAAATGAAAGTTTTTTTTTCTTTTCTTTCAGAACTCTTAAGACAGAGTTCTGATACTTTTTTAGGATAAATATTCCTATTGCATGTAGAAATATTCCTAGGAAGAAATGTTGTTTTTGTTGTTCGTTATAGAGTTGATTTAGACTCATGGTGACCCCATATGTGCAGAGTAGAACTACTCTATTGGGTTTTCAAGGCTGTGACATTTTGAAACCCAATTGTCAAGCTTATCTCCCAGTGTGCCTCTGGGTGGGTTTGAACCATCAATTTTTTTGCTAGTAGTCAAGCCACTTAGTCAAGCACCACCCAGGAGCTCAGTGGGAGAAAAAAAAAAAAAAAAAAAAACTCACTGCCCTCTAGTTGATTCCAACTATAGTGACCCCCTGACCCCCTTTGGGTTTCTGAGGCAGTAAATCTTCACATAAGTAGATTGCCCAGTCTTCTTTCTATGGCATGGCTGGTGGGCTTGATCTACCAACTTTCTGGTTAGCAGTCAAATGCCTTGGGCACTATGCCATCAGAGCTCCTTAGAGGTTCAGTAAGTCTCATTAAAGCAACTTTTCTATCAGAGTTGCTGATGGCTGGGTTTGCACATTCTGAGCACCAAATTCTTGACCTCATTCTGGATTCCACTGACCTACCTTGACTTAATTCAAGACTTTAAAACTATAAAAATGCTTTCTGTATGTGCTCAAGACTTTCCCTTACCTCTCCAGATCCATTTTCTTCCTTCTCCACCCTCTTTGACACTGGGTATGCTAACTTCTATTAGTTGTATAAACCAAGTTCTCTTTCCCTCTGGCTTCTCATTAGGATCATGTAAGAAGAGGTATGTTTAAGAAATCAGAGGAGGAGAAAAATGTTGAGTATACATTCCTTTGCCCACTTCCTGATCTACCTTTGTATGGCATCAACTCACTTCTAACTAAGTCTAGGTGAAGTCTATATTTTCTGCTAGTGAATCATTCTCCTGCAACTACTATTCTTAACATGTTCTGGTAACATCTACCCTCACTTGTTCAGTAGTAGGATATTTAATCATTCAGTGTTGGTTTTCCCTGGTTCTGACTACACTTTATAAATAGTCCCTCTATGCAAATGTTTTCAATTATTCCCATTTGAATGTACCATCTGAATATTGCCAGTTCCCTGAGCAACAAACATGTTAAGGAAGATTCCACATAATGAAAAGAACTACATTGATTTTACTACTTCGATAACATAAAATCATAACAATAAACTTCAGATGATATGTCATGAGGTTCTATTTTCTAATTTCCTCCTATATAAGTTAAAACTAAAACACATATAGATGAACATGCTTGTGTGGGAATCTACACACACACACACACACACACACATTCTTAGGGTGGTGGTGTTCAATGAATGATCCCTGTCTGATCAGGATTCTTTATTTTCCTGAGTTTTGCAAGTTTTCCACTTTTGTATATTAGTAACAATGGGCTGAAAAATAATGATTGTGAGGGTAGCACAGGACCCACAGTGCTTCCTTCTGTTGTGCAAGGGTCTCTATGAGTAAGAAGCAACTCACTGGTACCTAACAGTAACAAGAGATTAATAACATATTTTATTAATTCTATTCTTAAAGATGGGTGGGCGGTGGTTTCTTCTAATTCTCTTTCACAATGCCTGTAACTAAGTACTTATGACCACACGAATTGTTATTCTCTTTCAATTTGTGTGGTCCTAAAGTCTCCAGATTTCCCTAATTGTAGAGCTTAAAGTTCCTTCAACAACTGCTTTTAAATCATCCCAAGAAGCTGAAGCTGCGCTGAGAAACTTTGCATCAGAAGAATAACTTTCTGTTATAGACTGAATTGTGCCCCTAAAAATATGTTGAGGTGAAATTCCCCAGTACCAATGAATGTGTGACCTCATTTGGAAATACAGTCTTTGATGATGTTATCAGTTAAATTAACATGAGATCATACCAAAGTAGGGTGCATCCTAATCCACTCTGAATGCTGTCCTTATAAAGGAGAGCAGACATGGAGAGTCAGAGAAAAGGCAATCTGTGTGATGATGAAGGCAGACACAACTGTAAGCCAAGAAATGCAGAAGATTGCCAGGAACCATCAGCAGCTGGGAGAGAAGCATAGAATCATTTCTCTCTCAGAGCCCTCAGAAGGAATCTCAACAGCCAATGCAATGATTTGGACTTCTGGCCTCCAGAATTGTGAAACAGTAAATTTCTGCTATGTAAAGCCATCTACTTTGTGGTATTTTGTTACGGCAGCCCTAGAAAACTGATACATTTGCTAATTGATAAATAAATCATAAATAGTTTCCATTCCTGCAGTCCTAAACCTACGCCCCTCTTCTTACCTCCCCTCTCTCTCTCTCTCTCTCTCTATCTATCTCACAAACACACACACACACACACACACACATCTGTTGGTGAGCAATATAGATGATGTACTCACTTACTTCAGAATGATGATTTGAATTTTCACACTAAATATTTGTGGACTACATTTGTTTCATCAGTAGGTACATTTTCAGTCTACTGTTTATTTTTTATATTCTGAAATGAGTATGCTCTAAATCTCCTAGGAAAAAAGTTTAAGAAGTTAGTGCTCATATGTCCTTCCCTTTCTTTGGTTCAATTCCAAGGGGAACTTAAAGGATTTCTTCCTGCTCTATTCACACTTTTAAAAGTTGCATTGTGTAATAAGGACTTTGCTTTTTAAAAAGATGATAAGTCTTGTATGTTGAACAATAGTATATATCTTTTGACATAATTAGCTCACTGAAGTGTTACCTGCAGAACATTCTAAATGTCATCTACCTGATGGAGAGGCAATTTCTGTGAGAAAACTGGTTCTTGTACATTTCCATTTGAATGAATTATTACTCAATCCAGATGTTTTCCAAAGAGTTTATCTTATAGTTTCATGTATAACATGATTGCTGAGAGTCTGCAATACTCATGAGATGCTGGAAATTATGTTGTTTTCTGGGAAGACTCCAAGAGTCACATGCATTCAGACTTTCATCTCTGGGAATAAAAAATACTCAATGTAATATATTCATGGAGAATGAAACTTCTCTTGCTAAGTTTTCCATAAATTTAATTGGAAAACATTATATTGTATTAGTTGCATGAGTGTGTGTTGGTTTGTGCATATGTACACTAGGCATACCTCATTTTATTGTATGCATACCTTTGCTTTATTGTGCTTCACAGATATTGCTTTTTTTGAAACTTGAAGGTTTGTGACAACCCTGTTTCAAGTGAGTGTATTGGTGCCATTCTTCTAACAGCACTATGTGTCTCTATGTCACATTTTGTCAATTTTCACAATACTTTAAATTTTTCATAATGTTATTGCACATTTAATAAACTGCAGTACAGTGTAAACATAACTTTTGTATGCATTGGGAAACTAAAAAAATCATGTAACTTGCTTTATTGCAATGTTTGTTTTATTGCAGTGGTCTGGGACTGAACCTGCAGTATCTCTGAAGTATGTCTATATATGATACATGCGTGTCAACATACAATGTGCTTCATCAAAAATCTTCACCACTGAACTATAAACAGTTACAAATAAATAAAATCCTGTCAATATTAACACCAAGGCAGTGAATTTCATTATAATTTTTAAGCTTATCCTTAGATAAATCTATGATTTCTGGATTAAACATTTATATTTGAAGTGACTTATCTCTATATAGAGTCCCTGGGTGGTATGAATGGTTAACTTGCTTGGCTGCTAACTAAAAAGCTAGAGGCTGAAGCCCACCAACGATAGGCACCTCAGAAGAGAGAAATGACAATATGCTTTTAAAAAAAAAGCCACTGAAAATCCTATGGAATACCACTCTTTTCAGACACATATGCACTGCCACGAGTCAGAATCAACTCAAATCAACTGGAGATACTGGAACTTCATGACATAAGCAAGTTTCTTAACTGTTCTTTATAGCAGCTTCCTCCTCCTAAATTAAGATAATAAGAATGTCATTCTCAAAGGGCTGTTACCAGTTAATATTTGTAGAGAACTTACAACAATGCTTTCTCAGTGATTTGTAATCATTTAACAAATCCTGGAAATTTGTACTCTATCATCATGAAGGATCTCTGGTGGCGTAGTGTCTAAGGCATTTGACTGCTAGCCTGAAGTTTGGTGGTTCAAACCTACCAGCCTCTCTGAAGAAGGAAGACAGGGCAATCTACTTCTGTAAAGATTTTCTGCCTTAAAAACCCAATGGGGATCAATACCATTCAGAATCAATTCAATGTCAGTGAGTTTGGTTTTGGTTTGGTTATCATTATGAGTCGGGGCCGACTCGACGGCACATAACAACAACAACAACAACATCATTATGATAGCTAGAAGTACAAGAAAGCTTTTGCATCTTAATATACAAGGTATTCACTCATCAAATATTGATTTTACAGTTCAAAATGGAGAACCTTATTAGCAGTCAGCCAGATTGTTGCCTTTCATAGTAATTAATCTTAGCATAAACTTCTTTAAGTTTCTATGTTTGCCAAAATGTAGCCTAAACCATGAGTGTACCTGAGAAGTCAAATCAATAATGGCTTCTCTATAGTCTTATGCTAGTAGTGTAGAAGTTAAGATTTTCTCAGTTACAACTAAGAAAACAAGCATGATTCTTTTGATCATTTTTAAAAGTTTAAAGAAAAAAAGAGGGGGTCGGGGGAAGGCAAATGTTTTCTTTACACCATGAAAGAGAAACAAATCTCACAGTGTTCAGGATCTCCCTCTGGAAATATGTGCTTCCTGGAGTTAAAATGTTCCAGTGATGTTATGTTGAGATTATTTGGCCTGGTTCTCACTATGTCACATACAAAGAATTCTCCCACATAGGATGAGAAACAGCCATCAGTCTTCTGAGCATCTGCTTTCAGATACAGCTTGAGCAGTTGTTCTTTATAGTTTAAATGTCCCAAAATAGATGGCCACACTATGTGAAAATATGATAATTCTTAAAGGACTCTGTAGGAGGAAAATCTGCTCTACCTGGGTATTTCAACATTTTAATTTTCCTGATGATTAGTTACAAAGTTTTAGTAAAATTAGAAATATATATATATATATATATATATATATAATATATCCCTCAAGAAGTTATTGAGATTATGTCAATTATGCAGAAAAAATTCTATTATTGTATAATTTAATATGTATAAAAATTCAGCAAAATGGTTGAATTGGAAATTGTAAATACATGGATCAAACTGTTTTCATTTTTCGGAATTTATAACTTACAAGAATTTTACCTTTATTACTTACAATTTTACCAGGAATATTTTTTATCCAAAAGAAAAAAATAATATTAATTAAATCATGGACACATTATTAAACTTTGTTGTTGTTGTTATTAAACTTTAAATATCTTAAATAAACAAACCAAACTCACTGCCGTCAAGCCGGATCTGACTCACAGTAACCCAACCTTGGGTTTCCGAGGCAGTATCACTGTGGAAGTAAATCCCCCAATCTTCCTTCCAAGGAGTGGCTGGTAGGTTTGAACCACCTACCTTCTGGTAAGCAGTCAAATGCCTTAGGCACTACACCACCAGAGCTCCTTTAAATATCTTAATTTAGATGATATTGCCAACACAGTTTATTTAATTCTTTGTATAATAGTGCAGCTTTTGTCAAGATTTCCAAAATTTAATATGAAACTGTCCACATGCTTTGATTCAACAAAAATGTTATGAAAATAATAAAAATACATTAAATATAGGTTGTTATGTAATGCCTGCACAATGCCAGTTCACTTGTTGGTGTTAAAATATAATAATAATAATAATAAGTAAGAGTTAGATCCTTGCTTCTTAATTTTTTGCAGGCATGAAATATTTTTAACACTACACTATTTTGTACTGGATACTTTAAACACAGCTATTTTTCTTAAACTCCTAGGTGATAAAATGTCATGACTTGAGAAAAGAACATTCATCTTTTTAACATTTCTGAATTCAAATATAGATCCAATCACAGGCTATCTCTGGGTTTTTGAAACTAATCTAGTCAAGTTATAAAAGAAAAGTTTTAAAGTAGTAACTACAATTACTTGACTTTAAAATGCACATGTAGTAACTAAACCACTAAAGGAGCTCATATAAAAAAGAGTATTTCCCAGAGTAAGTTCTTATTTGTTCTTCAGACTAGTAGGAAGCCAATTCTGTAGCTGAAAATTTAGCTCCTAAAAGCTACATAAAGGAACAATTCCAAAGTTTAAAATTATAGTATCCATGTATTTTGGCAATCTCTTCTGTCCTTGACCTTCAGGGTAGCCATTTTTTATACTAAAAACTCTAAAACTTATCAATGATAAATCTAAAAAAATAGTTACAAACTTGGCACTGCTCTCACTTTTGTGATAATAACATCAATGACTCACTGCCACTTTTGCTTCCTGTCTTGTGAATATGAGCCAAGGCAATGGAATGCACAGAATGTTTTGAAATAAATCTATGTTCCAACCAAACACATGACCCAAATGATTATAACTGCATGCAAGATGTCACTTTAGATGTCCCACCAGCCCTAAAACTATAATTGAATATATCATCTTCTCCTGAAAACTAACCACCTTGTTCATCTTCAAGGTATGTGACCTAGATTCAGATTTTGATGTATTTTTTTTTTAATTCACCGTCCTTCTAAGTTTCCTCTAACTCAACTCACTACCATTGAGTCAATACCAACTCATGGTGATCCCATTAGATTTCTGGGATGGTAAATCTTTACTGAAGTAGATTGACTCATCTTCCTTCCATGGAGCACACGGTGAGTTTAAACCCCAACCTTCTGATTAGCAGTCAAGAGCCTTGGGCACTGTGCCACCAGAGGTCCTTTAACTTTCCTATAAATACTAATTAAATTTCTTGCTAATACTTTCTTTATTACTCCATCTCAAATTTATCCTTATATCATTCTTACTATCAATACCTGACATACGTTTTCTATTTAGTATTTATTATAAGTGTTCGTTTATTTAATTATGTTATTATGATAGTATCCACATATTTAATTTATTATAATGGCTTGCACACTATAAATCATCCTAGATTAATCATAATTTTTTTAAAATTTTAACATAGCATTCACATCTAAAAGAACAAATTATTCTCATATGGGCATGATTTAAGTTCTTCTAACTGGAACCAAAAGTAGTTTATTAATTAATGTTTCATTAGAAGCTCTAGTGGTGTAGTGCCTAAGGCACTTACTTGACTGCTAACCAGAAGGCTGGCAGTTCAAACTCACCAGCTACTCCTTGGAAGGAAAATTGGGCAATCTACTTCCATAGTGACTGCCTCAGAAACCCAAGGAAGGGGGTGCTATGAGCCGGATCCTACTCCATGGCAGTGAGCTTGGTGGGGTTTTAGTGCCTAAGGCACTTGCCTGCTAACCACAAGGCTGGCAGTTCAAACTTATCAGCCATTCCTCGGAAGGAAGTTTGGGCAATCTACTTCCGTAGTGATATTGCCTCAGAAACCCAAGGAGGAGTTAATGAGTCTGGTCCCACTCAACAGCACATAACAACAACAACAACAACATAATAGGAGCACTCATTGTGTAAGGGTTAAGGCATTTGGCTACTCACCAAAAAGTTGGTGGTTCAAACCCATCAGCTGCTTTGTGGAAGAAAGATGAGGCAGTCTGCTTCTGAAAAGATTTATAGCCTTGGAAACCCAATGAGGGTCACTATGAGTCAGAATCGGCTTGATAGCAGTGAGTTGTTTTTTTAATTTTTTTAATTGTAATAATTGATGTCTTATTGTTTTCTTATGCACCTATCTTTCCAGCTAATCTTCAACTCTGCATTCAAGCAAGACACCTCATTTGAGCAATCATATCAATATGTGATAACTTGTTGTTATTGTTGTTGTTATGTGCCGTCGAGTCGGCCCCGACTCATAGTGACCCCTCCTTGGGTTTCCGAGGCAGTATCACTACGGAAGGAGGAT
>NW_006921749.1:6426495-6442428 GCF_000298275.1 Orycteropus afer afer | reverse complement strand
AAGTCTCGGGTATAGTAGAGATTGTAAGGCCGGGGCAGGATGGAGCAGTGTTTTTGTTCTGTTGTACATAGGGTCACTATGAATCAGAGACGACTCGATGGCACATAACAACAAGAACAGCTTTATTATTCATACAGTCTGGGACATCCTTTATCACAATCTTTACCAATTCATAGCCCACATAAACTCTTTTAAACGTCCCGTTTAACACTCGTCAGCTTTAAGACTTCGTAAGCATTCAATACATATTTCTTGAAAACTTACTATATCAGTCAAAGCAGGCTAAGTTCTTCTGTGTAAAAAACAATGCCAAAATTTCAGTGATTGAAATATAGGTGGAAAGTTCACTCAGGCTACTTGTCCATCTCAGATCCTTAGAGGAATCTGTTCTATGTGCTCCACGTTTAGATACCAGGCTCTCAGAAACTATCTTATTTGGAATGCACATGATTTTGTGGTAGAAAAGATAGAAGATTATTCATATAGTCTTCAACTTAGAAGTGACACATGTCGTTTCTCCTTACCTTTCATTGCTAAGTATAAATGAGTGAGATAGTACAATCTTACCATTTCCCAGAAGAAAAGGAATTGGAAGTAGTGTTGTGTCTTCTCATGTGCCTTGAGATGATTGCAGTCTGATCATAAATGGGGATATTTCCTTTTTCTTCAACCTTCTTGAGAAGCTCCGGTGACACTGTAGTTAAAACATTGGATTGTTAACCAAAAGGTCAGTGGTTCAAACCCACCAGCTATGCCATGAGAGAAAAATGAGGCAATATGGTTCTGTAAAGATGTACATCCTTGGAAACCCTATGGGACAGTTCCACTCTGTTCTATAGGGTTGCTAGGGTTGCTATGAGTATGAATTGAGTTGATGGCAGTGTTGTTTTTGTTTTTGTTTTTGTTTTTGTTTTTGCCACTCTTCCTTGATTTCTTCCTCCTGGCTATATCAAGAGCTCACAGCACTAACCTGTTTTTAAATTTGAGCTATCACAGATTCAGTCATTGACTAACCAGGCAGCTTAACTCATCTATCTGTTTCTTAGCTTTTTAGACCTCTTAGACCTTTAGGAAAGGAGCTTATGGCATTCATTAGTACAATGCACCTATCTTCTAGGAACATGATAAACTTGTACTTCTTAAATCATGTGACCAACACTGGCCTTTGACTTTTAACCTGAAATACTATGCTTCAATCCAACTAGGGCATACTATTGTTAATGCAAGACCCTCTAGAATCCTTTCTCTCTTGGCATGGATTTTAGCACAAATTAAGGTGCTGGCTTCTTTCTCATGCTAAGTCTAAAGGGAGCACAAACTTCAATGAACAGAATCCTTATCAATAAGAGATGGATATACAGCTAAGATGAATATACACCAGAGATAGATACATAACTGAGCAATAAATATACTTTCATTTTTTTTAAAGCAATAGATTTTAGAGATGCGTATTCAACAGCATAACCCAGGCTATTCCTACTAATGGTGATCCTTATAAAAGCTATAGCTCAAAGCAACAAATTTTTTTTTTTAATTCATTTTTCATGAAGTCTCACAATAACCACCGCTTTGAGGAGTTAAGCCTGGCTCTAGTCCACTGCCAGGCATGAATCATTTTGAATCTTGCTTCCTTATAGACTTTGACCCATGGCTGTGCCAGATCCCAGCAGGCCCAGGCTACAGCTTTGTGCTTCTTTTGTATTTCTGTCCCATAAAGATATTTAACTTATTTATGGATATTTCTTTTTGATCTTTCAAAAATATCATTGCTTTGTGTTTGGGGAGTGGTTTATAAAACAGACACTCACAATGCCACTTTTGTCTGTGTGATTTTGATGGTTTACAAATATCAGACCCTTATGTCAAGTCAGAATTTACCAAAAAAAACACTAGGTAGAAGACTATTATTTGAAATGTAATCAAGATTTCTCAACCATTGAAATTTTGGGGCAAATAATATTTAGTTGTAGGATGCTGTTCTGTGCATTGCAGGATGTTTAGCAGTATCTCTGTCCTTTACTAATGAGATGCTGGTTGCATCCCTCCCATGAGTTTGTGACAATCACAAATGTCTCTGACATTAACAAATGTCCTCTGGAGGATGGGGACAAAAATCACTTAATGGTTGAGAACCAGTGATCTAAAAGTAACTTCAAAAGAATAGTACCAACATGCACTGAGCAATTATTAGGGCAATAAAGGATAATACCGCTTTAGTAATTATTTGTGAGGACAGATTTATATAAAGATGAAGCGTGGCTTTTTTCAAAAAAATCTCATCACAAATATTACAAAGAAAGTGCTCACATGTTCACTGATACTTCAAGGCATTATGTATTATATGCCATAAATGTAAGGAGCTCTGGTAGTGCAGTGGTTAAGAGCTTTGCTTATTGAAAGGTTGGTTTGAACCCATCAGCTGCTCCATGAGCGAAAGATGTGGCAATCTGCTTTCTGTGAAGATTTACAGCCATGGAAGCCACGTGGGCAATTCTCCTCTATCCTATAGTGTCACTATGAGTTGGAATTGCTCAGTGGCAACGTTTTTGGAAGATTTTGCCATATGTGTGACAGAAAGAGTGCCTGTGGCACACAGATGTCAGTTAGTTTCTTTCTACTCTTTACTAAAGTAACTAACTCATCTCAATTAGCCTGACACTATTCCAGTTTTAGCACTGAAAGTTCTGCACCCTGGGATAATTCTCAGACCTGAGCAAAACTAGATAACTGGTCACCTGACAATAACACTGAACACCACCACCAGTTTATGCCTTATAGAAACTCCATGCCATTCTTAAGAATTCTGCTATATCCTAAGGGCTGGATATTTCTTTAGTAATCTATTCCCTGCTCTCCCTGAGTTTTTATTTTCAGCCTCAAATCTTGACATTCTTAATTCATCTCACTGGCATTTAAATAAATGTAGACCTTATACACTTTATTCCACCTCAAAAAAAAAAAAAAAAAAAAGACCAAAAAAACACTCAAAAGATCTATTGTATGTGGCAGACTCTACTGAAGATTTTAAAGATTAGAACATCATAGAAATGCTGTTTTAAACAGAATATCAGATATGTTGGCTTCTAAAATTTCCAAACCTAAGCTGTCATTGTTGCATATCCATTTATTTTCTGTTGCATATCATCCCTGCTCCCACTTTAATCCATTTCTTATTTTTCATTTTTTCCCATAGAAAGAATATTTTAGATCTTGGGTCTACTTCTATAATTCCAGTCTCATCATTTTCTCAGATGATGTTACCAAAGTGTGTTTGTTTTTGGTTTGTTTTAGTTTTTAGTTTGTTTTCTATACAAAAGTAGTTATCTTTCTAAAGTAAATTGTGGAGTAGATAGTAAGATAATGTTTCTTTGACCCAGCCAAACATGTATTAGGACTCTGCGGGAGGAAGAAGAATGTGATCTGGCCAGAAGGTTACAGAACACACTTTTTATGGATTGAATTGTGTCCCCAAAATATGTGTTGGAATCCTAACTTCTCATACGTGTGGATGCAATTCTATTGGAAACAGAGTTTTCTTTGTTACATCAATGAGACCATATCACTGTGTAGTGTGTACTAAACCTAATCACTCTGAGTCATAAAAAGAGCAGATTAGATATGACGTAGGGCAAAGAAACATATGACCTGACAGTGCAGGCAAATGAATCTACAAAACCAGGAAATCCAAGAATTTCTGGCTAGCAAAATGCCTAAGGCATTTCACTGTTAACCAGAAGGCTGGTAGTTCAAACCCACCAGCCACTCCTCAGGAAGAGGATTGGGCAATCTACTTTCGTAGTGATACTGCCTCGACAACCCAAGGAGGGGTTGCTATGAGTCAGGTCCTACTCGACAGCACATAACAACAACAACAACAACAGAAGTTAAAAAGAGGAGCTCTGCTGGGGCTATGGTTAAAGAATTGGGCAATTAATGAAAAGGTCAGCTGTCTGAATCCACCAGCTGCTCCATGGGAAAAAGAGAAGATATTCTGCGTCTCCAAAATCATACAGTGTAGGAAATCCTATGGGGCAGTTCTACTCTACCCTACTGGGTTGCCTGAAGTCAGAATCGATTCAATGGTAGTGGGTTTTTGGTTTTATAGAAGGTGAAATTAAGCCCACTGTAAAGTGGTTAAAAGCTCAACTGCTAACCAAAGTGTTGGTTATACAAACCCACCAGCTGCTATGCAGGAAAAAGATATGGCAGTCTGCTTTTATAAAGATTAACAGCCTTGGAAACCCTATGGGATAGTTCTATCCTGTCCTGTAAGATCACAATCAGTGGTGTCACTAGGATTTTTGTCACTCAGTGAAGTAAAACGTCATCTCTCCCTCCCATACACCACCTTCCATACCACATCACACATCTTCAGTAATGTTTATTCTCAATTTTAACCATAGAACAATATGTTATAATAAATCTAGTTGTCAATTTCTTAAATATAATATTTCTTAAATTATATGAATGCTAATAACAAAACTGTTTTGTAAAATCTTTCACACTGAATAACATTATTTTTATTAGTAATTGAGTGTTGTTGTTGTTATGGGCCATTGAGTCAGACCAGATTCACAGCAGTATCTCCTTGGGTTTCTGAGGTGATATCACTATGGAAGTAGATTGCCCAACCTTCCTTCTGAGGAGTGGCTGGTGGGTTTGTTGAACCTCCAGCCTTCTGGTTAGCAGTTATGTGTCTTAGGCACTATGTTACCAGAGCTCCTAATTGAATGTAAGCCTTTTTAAATTTTTCCCCTTTTCCTTTAATTACTACTTCATTCTCAAAAACACTTATTAATATAAGTTCAAAAATACTGATATTATAGCTAAAACACCAGAAAAAAATGACAAAATCGGTGAGTTAAAAACATGAGCAGTAACAAAAACAGTGTATACTTATACACTGTACAGATGAAACCACATGATTCAAAGTGTTATTATAATTGAGTAATAATGAGAGCTTTGACTGGAATACATTAGAAGGTTCCAAAAGTATATTAGCACAGAGTTTTAGCCTTGTAGGTATATTGATACTTGTAAGCTGGGTTTTAATGAAAAATGCTTTTGTTTTTATAACTAACTACAGAAATTAATTTTATAAAAAATAATGAATTTCTGGTAAACAATGAACAAAAATTTTATTGTGAAACCATTGATGGCTATGAGTTGGAATTGACTAGAAGATAACTTTTTTTTTCTTTTTTTCAGAAGCTGAAATAGACAAAGGAGGTCCTTCCCCAAGAGCCAGTTCCTGAATTCAGACTTCCAGCTTCCTAAACAATGAGAAAATAAATTTCTGTTCTTTAACACTACCCAACTGCAGTATATCTGTTACAGAAATGCGAGATAACTAAGACAAAGCTTTTGTCAACTGAAGACAAGAAATGTAAAGAATTCTAGGCAAGGAGAACAGCTAAGGAAAGGTATGAAGAGAAGATGAGACTGGGCAATTTGGGGAACAACAGGTAAACAGGGTCTGGGAAGGGAGATAAATTCAGAAGGTTAAGTTAGCAATACATTTGGGAGGAGCTTAAATGGCAGTTATAGATTTTAGAGTTTATCTAACAAGTAGTAAAAGCCATTGAGAGAGTTCAAGTAGTACCAGGGTATTAAAGTGAAACTTTATTGAGTCCAGCCAAAAATTATTTTTCCTTTATCTTAATTCCTTCAGGGGAGTTCTGGTGGTGTAGTGCCTAACGCATTTGCTACCAGAAGGCTGGTGGTTCAAACCCACCAGCCACTCCTTGGAAGGAAGGTTGGGCAATCTACTTCCGTAGTGATAGTGACTCTCAGAAACCCAAGGAGGGGTCACTATGAGTAGAATATGACTCCATGATAGTGACTTAGGAACTCCTTCAGTCCTACATCAATTTATTATTCATTAACCTAAAATATAGTCAAAATATTTAACTATATATTGTTATTATTTTTGTTATGTGCCCCTGAGTCGGATCCAACTCATAGCGCATCCTCCTTGGGTTTCCAAGGCAGAATCAATGAGGAAGTAGATTGCCCAACCTTCCTTCCAAGGAATCTCTGTGTTAGGAATTGTATGTTGTATCATTTTCTTTCTTTTTCTTTTCATTACCTAAAATAATATTACACTGACAGGAAATTTGAATTAAGTGATTTTTATGAATGAATACTACTATCAATAAATCTATATTTACTGAGATATTCTGTGTGTCTTTTTCATTTGAAAAAATTTTATTGTCTATGATCCATATAAAATAAAACTAAAATTTTCAAATGATAATAATACTACCTAAGGTTTTGTTTTCTCTTTATGAGTAACCAGATTTCCATTTCCAGTGAATTCAAATACATGAAGATACAAGGTTAAGATAATTAGAAAACTTTACTTTGATGTACTCTTAAAACTTTTTGAGCAATACTGAGTGACATGTTAAATTTTTCTTTTGCCAGGTGAAAGCTCATATGGTAATTCATTTAGATAGTAATTGAAACCATTTTCTATGTATAAATTCCCAAGTGTATTGTGAAAAAGTTACTTGCAGTCTGTTGAATCATCAATAAGCAAGGATCCTGTGAGATAGCTAGGGTTTGTTTTTCTCTGATTTTTCCATCTTTGCTAGTTAAAGTTAGAATATTTTTGCTCTTTTCTTTAATATCATTCCAACAAATGTACATATGAGTGTATGTATATGCACACATACACTCAAGAATAAGTGAATATTTTTACTCTCCTGCTATTTTAGTCTCTTTTCTGTCCTTTTTTCATTTACATACATAATTATGGGCTAAATCTCCAGAAATATCCTACTCATTTGGCCATCTGAACATTACTAAGCTGTCAGTATTTTCCATCTGCATGCATACATTTTTTCTTATAATAAATGAGACAGAATAAATTTTAAAATGCAGTACCGTATAATGCACCTACAAGCTGAGCAAGATCTCAGGACTGTATCTATATTCTACATTACTTAGATATAAAAACTCAAAAATAGATTTCCATTGAAGTTCAATTTTGAATGGAAATGACACATAATTCATTGTCCTAGTGTCATTGAACTACACAGAAATAACCTTAACATACCTATTTTGCTCTTTTGAGAGTTAAATTATTACTCATTTATTCATTTTAATGGGAAAAAGAGAGAGAATGAAAAAGTTTTCCATTACCTCACTAATATAATCACCTTATATTCGCAATGACTTGAAGTAAAACTAATAAAACTACAACCAACACCCACAGATATGTGTGGCCAAGTTGCTTGGGATCTATTACCCCAAAAATGTTTATGCTTCTTTATGTAGGTATAACTGACTTTTAAATAATAAATCAGCAAGAATTATCCTGAACACTATCCTACAAACTATTAGTTTCCTAAATCAAATCATGGTCAAGTTAAAATTTTCCCATTGTAAATTACCTTTCAAGAGTACACTAGTCCATTTAATTTGGTATTTCTTAAGTGTGGTTTCTTAGGATAGAAAGAGTGACATTCCGATAAATCATCTTTACCCAGATGGATGGGACAAGATTCAGGCATATTTCCAGTAAAGCCTGCCTCATTTTCTCACATCTCCTTCAGTTCTTCTGTCTTTGGTATGTTAGTTTCATCTTCATGTTAATTTACACCATAGCTGAAATGTGGATACTAGGGGTCATTGGTGGCAATATAGTTCACATCCAGGAAGAAAGCAGAATTAATTCCTAAAATTACCAAAGTCCTGAGATTCAATCTGACTGAACTATCAGTGAATCAGTCTCCATTATTAGGCAACGGTAATGTGCTGATTTGCTAGTCCTGAATTATCTGAAGCTTTGACTTAGGTGAGGTAGACAGGAATACCCTGACTGGCTTAGATAGAGGATTCACCTTAGTGCCAAGTTTTGAGTTAATTCCACCAAATGAGATGCTACTACATACTGGGATAGGTATAAAATAGATTTTGATAAGAAAATTTGCAATATCCACTGTCATGGGTTTGTTTCCTAGAAAGCAGATTCTGAGATGAGATATAGCATGCAAGATGAGTATTAGGGTGTATACTTAAGATAAGGAGCCCTGGTGGCACAGTGATTAATTGTTTGGTTATTAACTCAAAGGTCGGTCATCCAAACCTACCAGCTGTTCCACAGAAGAAAGATATGCCAGTCTATTTCTATAAAGACTCCCAACCTTGGAAAATCTATGGGGCAGTTCTACTCTGATCTATAGGGTTGCTAGGAATCAGAATTTACTCAATGGCAGTAGGTTTAATTTGGTTTACCCATGAGATCAACACCTATGGAAGGGAGGGTAAGAAAGCAGGAGTGGGCAGAGGAAGAGACTCAATGATGATTTTTGATGACCCCAAGGAGAGTTCTGTAGCTAAAGATCTTTTAGAGTTCTTAACTGAGTGAAGGTCACCAGGACTTTATATTTCCTTTATATGTGACTTTCCAGGAACGGAGTGTGATCTTCATGATTCACTATGGCTGTGATAATTCTAAAGGCACCTAATATCAGGACTCCCCAAAGCTGGAGCAGCAGGTCCTTCACTGAAGGAAGATTGGGGCAGCACATCACAATGTCCACTAGCCCCACTACATCCCATAGAAAGTGACATATGAAACCACATCCAATAATACACCACAGGTATTGGCTGACCTCTGAGAGGTGATTGATTCTCAAACTGACAAGAGCTCAAGGATTGGTTAGATTAATTGTCTCCTCTTCCAGGGGACTGGAATTGGGTGAAACAAAATGTAACCTTCTTCATTTAATTGTTCATATTTATTCTATATGAATCTCAAACCCTAGAAGCAAAACACAGGTTAAAAATTATTTGAATATATGTATACCTTTCACATTTTTGATTTATAATCCAAACTCTAGCTTATGGGTTACTAACTGAGTTCACAATATCATATAATCACCCTTCTCCAGTCCTAATAAAATGAACAGAAATACTTTTTAAATGAAGAGAAAAAGAAAAGAAACAAATTCCTTCACAAACAGCAACCAAATAAGGAAATGAGAATAAACTGAAGCCATAAGCCTCAAAAAGCTGAGCTAAGGAAAGAAACAGAAGATTTCAATGTGATGGGTGGTGTGTTAAGCCAACTTCTTCACACTAAGAATCAGCACTGAAAAAAGAAAATGATTTTATAACGTTGTCTGACTTGTCACTGAAATCTTTCATTTGGCAAAATATGAACTGGAGAAAAGTAAGCTTTCCTTTTCAATTCTTTTCTTCTATTATTTGATACAGTTTGATTTTTATGTATTATTTTAGTTTTTTAATAATAATTGAGAATATATTATTTTTATTTAAATAATGATTATGTATATAAAAAGTTTCAAAATAAGAATAAGTAAAAATTTACCCCATGTGTATCACAGTGAACCTACTGAAAATCATCAACACAATAACTGGGAGTCTGAGAGCTGAACTTTGTCAATGCATTTTTCTTTCATTCACTTCCATCAAGTCGGATCCGACTCATAGCTACCCCTGCTTGGGTTTCTGAGGCTGTATCACTATGGAAGTAGATTACCCCATCGTATTTCCAAAATGAGCTATTTACTTTAAAAAAGGAATTGTAACAGGCAGTTCCCAAGTTATGAATATCTGACTTATGGTCAACTCCTACTTACCCTTTAAGCAGGGCTTCAAATCATTTCCAACTGGTTCTGTCATGATTGACTAAGTGAATCAGGAACAGACATGAACTTTTATCATTTGTGTGATTTGTCATGATAACCAGAAGGGGAAAAATTATGGGTTGAAAGCCTGGAATGGGAGATTCAGAACAGGTGCAATGAGCCCTTTAATGAGCCTAATGCCTGAGATTAGATTATTGTCAGGATGGTGGAGAGCTACATACATTCAAAGCAGCACAATCAGCTGACATCTTTGAGCAGGGTGCTGCCATCTTTGAGTGGTCTAGCACTGTTTCAGCTCAAAATCTGTCTTACATTTGTGTAAATCTGCACTCACTGTGAAACAAATGATAGAATCAACCCCTAATCACAACAATCTTCTTAAAAATCACTTTCGCTTACTGCATGTGCAGATTTATATCTCCTAAAAGGCTTGGAGCTTTTTCTTGCACTAAAGTAAGGCTAAAAAGAACTATATGCACCTGTTCCAACTGACCTTCAAATTCTTAAAGACACAGTTAGGAATGGATCATATTCATAACTCAAGGACTGGCTGTACAAGAGTTTCCTGACTGAATTTATTCTAAAGAAAAGAGAGCATCTTTTATACATCACATTATTTTATTTCAGCAGCATACATTGAAATAATGATTTTCTTTCCCTAAGATTATACATTTAGGAGCTCTGGTAGCATAGTGCCTAAGTCATTTGACTGCTAACTGGAAGGCTGGCGGTTCAAACCCACCAGCCACTCCTCGGGAGGAAGGTTAGGCAATCGACTTCCATAGTGATACCACCTCGGCAACCTAAGAAGATGTCGCTATGAGTCAGGTCCAACTCCACGGCACATAATAACAAGATTGTACATTAAACCTTTTTTCTATAGACTAAGTGACACATTGATAGTTTAGTGGTAGCATATTGCCTTCTGTGTGGGAGATATGGGTTCAATTCCAGCCAATGCACCTCATGTGCAGCTACCACCTATCTGCCAGTGTGTTATTATGAAGTTGAGCAGGTTTCAGCAGAGCTTCCAGACTAAGACAGACTAGGAATAAATGTCTGGTGATCTACTTCTGCAAATCAACCAATGAAAATCCTATGAATCACAGGGTCTGACCTGCAACCCACCATGGTGATGATACAGGACCAGGCAGTGTTTTGTTCTATTGTGTAAGAGAGTTCCTTGAGTTAAGGGACAACTCCATGGCATCCAACAACAATAGCAATACAGTCTAGGTAGTATTAGTGGCAATAAGTCAAAAACACGTAGTTGTTCATTTTTTTGACCCTGTATTCTTACTCTTCAAATTCTGTGGAGAATGCAAACATCATGCATTCATTTTTTAAATTTCATGAATTTAGTTGCTGATTATTTTACCCAGGACTATGCTAGGCACTGTGAGAAGTCCATGAAACAATGCCTATTTGCAGTAAGCACAGAAGCTATTGTGTCTGTCCTTCATAGGAAAAACTCTAGCAGATATTTCCCAGAGAACTACTAGCTGGAGCCCTTCTTCAGGATATCTCCTTAGGGCCCCTTTCTGTACTACTAAAGCCCCACTCTCATGGGTCAAAATAGTGGACCTAGAAGCTTTTGTGGTCCACATTCAAAGGAAATGGGAATACTGAGTTCACCAGATGATTCTCCTCCATCTACTCTTTTACTTTTCCATCCAAACATATTCTAAGTGGGTGAACTTAAAAGAACTGGAAAAAAGAAAATCTGGCTAAAAGGGAAAGAAGAATGTAAGTAAATCCAGTCCTTAATGATCACTCTATTTCTATGTTATCCCATTGTTACTGACTTTGTGTGGATTGCTAGGAAGGAAACATATGTTAAAATTTCAGATCCACCATTAATTCCTTCTGTAACCCTGGCAGTTCTTTTAGCCTTTTTATACCTCAGTTTCCTATCTGTGAGTTGGTGACATACAAGGGCCTAGTATTCTTAGGGTTTATGAGAGAACTGAGTATTTGAAAGTGCTTTATAAATTATAGCATTCTATAAAAACAAATGCAGTAGGATGACCCAATTGACCCAATTCCCTTAATCATTGGGATTATAGCTCTTTTAGCAATCTATGTGCATATGTTGCTGGACAGGAGGCCTTTCATTTTCAGGTTGAAGGAGAAGAGAGAAGTAGGTGTTTATAGCTATCTCACACACACGCGCGCGCGCGCGCGCGCGCGCATAGCTATCTGTGTGTGTGTGTGTGTGTGTGTGTTTATCCAGCACTAGTGCTACTTCAGGGAGCAGGAAGTGAAAGCAAGAGAACTGGTGGAATGGCTTAGTTTCTGTTTTCACTCAGTATGAGAAGGTTTCTAATGTCTATGTGAGTAGAGAATGAAGCAAATACTAAAAAAGCATTTTCATGAGATTCTGGGAGTCTCTAGGTGTGAGCATGATTTCTGGGGTCAAGTGACAAACTATAACAGAATTAAGGAGCAGACTCATTCTGTGCTTCCCTAAGCTACCATGGATCACTATCAGTTTTGAGGGCTAAACTTGACCAGGAAGTAAAAATTACTGTGCCCAGTGGGAAAGCCAGAGAAATCATGGTACCTGGCAAAGTAGTGGTCCCATAGGGAGCATGAAGTGAACATCCACTTGTAAGTATCTGTAGAAGGTTGACTTCCTTAAGGAATCTGAATTGAAGATTATAAACAGAATTATTCCTTTTTTCATTCCATTGTGCTTTAGGTAAAAGTTTACATAGCAAATTAGTTTTCACAATCAATAGTTCATACATAAATTGTTCATGACATTTGTTGCAATCCCAGACATATGTCAGTACTCACCCTACTTCCTCCTTATGTTCCTTATTTCCATTCCTTCCCTTTTCCTGCCTTTTCCTATGTTCTCATCTTTGGTTTGAGGCAAATGTTGCCCTACTGGTTTCTTATAGTTGACTGCCCTGAGAAGCACATTCTTGGCTTCCCTTGTTTTATATTCTCACCTATTATTTGGCTGGAAGATGTCCTCTGGAAACATCTTCAGTTTCAAAAAGAAGGTTTGCTCAGGGTGAGAGTCTCAAGGGTTCTTCCTCTAGTCTCTTTCCAACTAGTAAGTCTGAACCTCTTTTTCTTTTTTTGGTAGAAATCTATTCTAAACTTTTTTTTTTTTTTTTAACTCATTCTACCCAAGACTTTCTACTATGGTCTTGGACAGAATGGTCAGTAGCAGTAGGAGGGCACCAGCTAGTTCTTCTGGTCTCAGGTTAGAAGAGGCTGTAATTCGTGTGACCCACAATCCTTTGGACTAATTGCTTCCTTGAATCTTCATTTTTCTTCATTCTCCTATACTCCAGTCAGGAAGAGAACTGAGTTGCTTCTTAGATGGCCAGTCAAAAGATTTTAAGACCCTAAACACTAATCATCAGACTAGGATGTAGAATATTATCTTTTTTTAAGCTGCATACCTTATATGCTCTGTTATGTATATGAGAGTGCATGTAGAATATGCAAGTATGTATGTGGAAATATCCACTCTTATATCAATATATATATGTAGGTATACATATTTATGTAATATGTAAGTGTAATACATATTTACCCATGTATCTACTCACAAATGATTGTTAGTTGTTAATACTGTTGAAGGATTGTACATGTTATTACATATCTTGAAGTTGTATCTTGAATACATCTCAATGTCTTTCCTTGTGTTGCTCATGTTGTGTGAGCAGGCTAATTTTTATTGTTGTTGTTATTAGGTGCTATCAAGTGGTCCCAACTATAGTGACCTATTAAAGCAATGTCTGGTCCTGCATCATCCGTCTTCACAATAGTTGCTATGCTTGAACCCACTGTTGCAACCGCTGTGTCAATCCATCTTAGCGAGGGTCTTCTTCTTTTTCACTGACTCTCTACTTTACCAAGAATGATAACTTTTTCCAGTGGCTGCGCCCCCCACCAATAACTTGAGCAAGTAAGAGAGAGGAAGTTTGGTTTTCTAAGAAGGATTCTCTCTATACTTCTTCCACAACATGATCTTGTTCCTTCTTCTAGTAGTCCATGGTATTTTTAGTATTCTTCACCAACACCACAATTCATTTTGCATCAGTTCTTCTGTGGCCTTCCTTATTCATTGTCCAGCCTTAGCATGCATATAAGGTAATTGAAAATACCATGACTTAGGTCAGATGTACCTTAGTCTTCAAAGTAATATCTTTTCTCTGTAAAATTTTAAGAAGTCTTTTTGCAGCAGAATTGCCTAAATACTCTAAGTCATTTCATTTCTGGACTGCTCCTTCTGTGTGTGCTGATCATAGATTCAAGCAAAATGATATCCTTGACAACTGTAATTCTTTCTGCATTTATCACAATGTTGCTTATTGGTCCAGTTGTGGAAATGTTTGTTTTCTTTATGTTGAATTTAATCCATACTAAAGGTCGTAGTCTGATGTTCATCTATAAGTTCTGCAAGTCTTTTTCACTTTCAGTAAGCAAGTATATATGTAGAAATATCCACCACCTTTATGTGGGGTGCTGCCATCTTTCAGTGGGGTAACACTGTTTCAGATCAAAATCTGTCTTATATTTGTGTAAAATTTGCACTCATTGTGAAATAAATGACTGAACCAACCCCTAATCACACAAATTCTTCATAACAATCACTTCCACTTACTGTGTTTAAATCAGCAAAAACGCTTCCTGTATTATTCAGTATTTTGCCCATAGAATCCTTCAACATTGCAACTTGAGCATTTAATTTTTTCTTCAGTTCTTTTAGTTTGAGAAAAGCTGAGCATGTTCTTCCCTTTTGTTTTTCCAACTCCAGGTCTTAGCACATTTCATTATCATACTTTACTTTGTCATTTCGGGTCACCCTTTCAACTATTGTTTCTAAGCATATAATAAAAACTTGCAGAGGCCTGAATTCTTGCATTAGCAAATGTCTAAAATTGGAAATATTTTGGTATGGATTTTAATATTTGTAACCTGAGGTGTATGCTGATTGGAAATTTAATTTGAAAAGCATATATAAATAGCACTTGTAGAACAGAATTTCTATGCCATATACCCATTAGTGGATTGAATCCCCATTCTTTTTGTGTTTAGTCTCTCATGGAAAATATAAATACCCTACAACATAATTGAATCTGTGTCAGGAATAACATATTTTACAGTACTTTGGAAAGTCAGTGCAGCTGATACTATGCACTGCAATCAAAATTCTCAAGGCAAAGGTTTTCAAATTAAAGCCAATTCAGGATTGCCTGAATTTTGTTCATATGAAATCTTACACTGAATTCCAATAGAAAATCAGCATACCAAGCAAAGAAAATATTGTTACCATAAGATACAATACTAGAATTGCTCTTAAAAAGAAAAATGTTTTGTTAAGAAATAAACTATAGCACATACTTGGATACTCTCTGCTCCTCCCTAATCCTGAGATGATTTGTGGGCAAAAGAAATCAGTGGAAAGGGAGAACTTGAGTTCATAGGGAAACCTGGGGAGGATAGCTGAGCAGAAGACTGACATGGACACAATGCTTGGGTTTTGTGATTTTTTTCTTTCTTTTTTTTTTATTATGAAAATCAATAAAATCACAAGATCAGAACAGCATTTAAATACCCGAGTGCTAAGAAATGGTCCTGAAATTTTAGAAAAGTATTTGAGAGGCTTTACCTGACTATGATCTTATGACTTGGTGTGAATTTTAGCCAACTTTATCTAGGTTTCTATTGACAAGTAGGTCTGATCTAACATTCAAGATACATTGATGAAAGCAGACCTGCTTTGTTGTAAATATAAATGTATGTGGGGGGCTAGTTATCCATAAATCAGTTGCATTGGTGGTTCCTGACCCACCTGATGGGCTCTCCAAGGAAAGCAGTGTGAGAAACAATAACTTAGCTAATCTTCAATGTTCTATCCTGAGAGAAGAATTGAATAGAATTTTATAGATTTAGTGTAGCACTTTTATTTTTACATTCTGTTCCTTTGTTGTGGTTTATGCCAAGTTCCTGATTGTGAATCTAGATTTTTTTTCCCCCAGAACATGTTCATATTAAATGAAATTTGAATGGCCATAAGTCATTGTTCCATTCATCCTTTTTCCAGCTCTGATATTTTGTCAGAAAACTACTATAACTAAGTATTAGTTGAACCTACTTATTTTTTTACAGATGTGCAGAATTAGTTTTTGACCAGACATGCAAACTCTCCCTATGAAAGATGTTGTTTACTCAGTCTTCAACTTTGATAAATTTCCAGTCTAGTGAGGAAGAAAGAGAAAAAGAAACATATTACAACATGACGTGACACATATTACAAAATAAATATAACAATGCTATGAAAACACAG
>NW_006921749.1:6391551-6426302 GCF_000298275.1 Orycteropus afer afer | reverse complement strand
AAACATGGGGTAGTGAGGTAGCCCAGCATATTGTCCTTTTCATAAGCAATTGACTAGGCTTTCAAGTGAAGGGGAAAAAAAAGGGCGTAATTAACAAGATCATATTATTTTTTGAAATAAAATAAAAAAAAAAAAATCCAACTCTTTTTGTTGTTATTATTGTTAAAATTTTTACTTTGTTGTTTCTCCCCAGAGAATACAACACAAAGACTCATTGCATTTTGCAACTATATTCCTAGGGACAACTTTTGGACAAAATCAAATCTCTTATTAAAATTTTGCCTACTCTTTGGATGACAAACGGTAATCATAGACATGAAACCAGAAATTTGACATTGTAATATTTTCTGGCTATATTCAAGACAAATGGCATAAATCAAGTCAGGTTTCCACATGCTTATACGAAGTGAGCCTTCAACTATTTAAAATTTCACTCATCATCACTAATTATAATTCCGTATGTTTTTGAAGGTTTTACAGTTCAACCCTAGCATTTTGCTCAGGGCTGACACTTGGGCTTTCCCTTCAAAATCTCCTAAGAACTAGAATCAGGTAAAACCAGTTTAGCAGACAGGGTGAGTTACAATATCCTACACTGTCCATACTCCAAACACTTACCCTCAAATTGACGGGTGCTGCTGCTGGAATGTCAACATTCTCAGAAACTGTCAACAAAAGCAGGGCTGGTCTCCAAGATATTCAAAACGAGTAACTGAATAAGGTATTATTTTGAAATATGACTTCTTTGGGCTGATTTTGGAATTATCAACCACATATAATTTTATTTATCTGGCCTCTGTCAGGGAGAAAACCTCCTAGAGATTTCTGCATTGATAATGTATTATTTTTTTTCTTAAATGATAGGTCCTGAAAAATTTTGTGGACAGCAGAATTTATATGACTGCAAAGTCATATAAAAATATAACCATTTGTAATTCTAACAATAAATGAAAAGGGGTATTGGTAAAAAGCCACAAGCAATTATGAAATAAAAAACTGAAAAACTATAAGGCATTTGATTTCTGCTCATGTTAAAGTGCCTATAGAAACTGACCCTTCAGAAGATTGAGTAAACTCAAATGTATCATCACAGAAGGATAGAATTTTACTGTTGGAAAGGACTTCAGACATCATCTAAACCAAAATTATTATTTTATAGATGAGTAACTGTGGTCTGTAGAGCCCTGGTAGTTCAACAATTAAGTGTTCATCTACTAACCTCAAGGAGCTCTGGTAGCATAGTGGCTAAGACACTTGACTGCTAACCAGAAGGCTGGCGGTTCAAACCCACCAGCCACTCCTCGGAAGGAAGGTTGGGCAATCCTACTTCCGTAGTGATACTGCCTCGGAAACCCAAGGAGGGGTCGCTATGAGTCGGGGCCGACTCGATGGCAAATAACAACATAACAACAACTACTAACCTCAAGGTTTTCAGTTTAAACTCACCAGAGGCTCCACAGGAGAAAATTCTTGGTGATCTGTTCTTTGCAAAGATTACTGTCTAAGAAACGCTATGGAGCAGTTCTACTCTGTCATATAGAGTCAATCCAAAAACTAAACCAAACTCACTGCCATCAAGTCAATTTTACTCATAGCAACCCCTCCTTAGGTTTCCAAGGTGATATCTCTACCAAAGTAGATTGCCTAATCTTCCTTCAGAGGAGTGGCTGGTGGGCTTGAACTGCCAGCCTTCTGGTTAACAGCAGTCAAATGCCTTAGGCACTATACCACCAGAGCTCCCAATAGAGGTCAGAATTGACTCCATGTAAAAAAAAAAAAAAAATCAACAACAACTGATGTTTAGCAAAAAATAAGTGACAGGACAAATCTCAGCCAGGAATTTCACAAGAAGGGCCGCAACTATATCCTAGAACTCTTGACTACTAAAACTAGATTTTTGACACATATTATATAAAGGAAAACCTTCTAGAAATATTAATCTATTTTTTTTCCTTTCTCATTTTTATAACTAAGATCCTCCTCCATTTAGGTTGAAAGAAAAGAGATTAACGTGCCTATATTTTAATTTAAGTTTGAGCATAATTATTAATCTCTTGAATTCAGGGGTAAAGTATCAACACAACTGTTATCTTAGGGTAAAAATTAGTTTTCTATTCTACTTTTCTATTCTGGAAAATTATCATACAGTTTTCAGACAGTAAAGGACTTATGCTCCCAGTATCTTGGAGTGCTGATGGCAAACATTCATCAGCTGGCCACCCTTCCACACTTTGTGGCTAAAGTGAGCTATTTCATCCAAATTTACAGCCTTAGAAATAGCTCACATGTAATGATTGATGAAGGGGTCCTGTTATACATAGAACTGTGTCACTCAAAAAGATAATGTTGAGTCTGTGTTGGTTAATTTTATGTAACAACTTGGCTTGGCTTTGTTCCCCAGTATTTTGGCCAAATACTAGATTACTTCCCATTCCATAATGTAATTTAATGCACTGTAATGTAATCATAGGAGCTCTGGTGTGTAGTGCCTAAGGCATTTGACTGCTAACCAGAAGGCTAGAAGTTCAAACCCACTAGCCACTGCTTGAAAGGAAGGTTGGCCAATCTACTTCCATAGTGATACCACCTTGGAAACCCAAGTAGGGGTTGCTATGAGTCAGATCTGACTTGGCAGAAGTGAGAATATAATCATCTTCGTTATGTAACCTAAATGCAATATAATTAAATCCTTAGGGTGATGTCTGCCTCCAAACTATAGATACGTATTTTACCATGACTTACTCTCTCTCTGCACTTTGCACTCTTCCTGTCACCTGACCTATGAATCTTGGGATGCAAGTTTGGAGAAGTCATCTGCCTTCCATCTAACCTATGGATTTTGGACTTGCCAATCTCCACAATTGTGTGAGTCAGTGCCTTTAAGGAAATCAATCTCTCTCTCTCTCTCTCTCTCTCTCTCTCTTTATATATATATGTGTGTGTGTGTGTGTGTGTGTGTGTGTGTGTGTAAATCTCATATGCCTCACTGGCTATGTTTCTCTAGAGATCATTAAGACAAAGTCCTAGTCACAGTATCTATGAATGTGATCTTGTTTGGAAATGAATTCCTTCAAGATATTATTAGCTCAATTACCATGATGTCGTATTGTAGTTGGGATTTTGCCTAACCAACATGATGGATATTTTTATAAAAGAAGAGGCAGAGAGACACAAATAGCCATGTGATGACAGAGGCAGAAATTGAAGGTGCAAGACAAGGAGCTCCAAAGATTGTCAGCCATCACCAGAAGTTAGCAGAGAGGGATGAAACACACATTTCTTCAAAGCTTCAGAAGGAACTAACACACCTGACACACTGATTATGGACTCATACCCACTACAATTCTAAGGTAATAAAATTCTGTTTTATAAGCCCTCCAATGTGTGATACTTTGCTATAACAGAACTAGAAAGCTCCTGACCAGCTGATCAAATGAAGCAGAAATCTATTTCAATTGATAGATGGATAGGCTCAGCAATGTGAGTATAAGCTGGAAATGAATAAAGGTTGTACCTGAAAGTAGATCACCTTGAAAAAAATTAGTGAAGGAAAGTCTTTCCAGAGGGTGGATCTTTAGGTAACAGAGTAGATCAACCACAATGTGTGGAAAGAGAAGCACTAAATGACTAAATAGATAAAATCATCAACCAGGTTAACTACTCTTATCCTCTGACATCAGCTATTCCAAATTCTGGAACAAAGAGAACATACCAAATAATCATAATGGAAGGGATGGAGGCTTATGGAGGGCTCAACAACATCAGCTCCCCCTTACAGTGGCAGAAAAAGTGCTTCCATTATTGAATAGTCAATAAGCCAGTGATGGAAACCAATTATAAGTCTTAAAATGACACAAACCCTTGTAAAATTGACCACATTGGACCCATTCCACCTATATAGTGATTTATGTTGATAGGAATAGCCTTATATTTCCTTTATAAGTTTGCATTTTCTGACTGCAAGGACTCAGCCAAAAGCACTATCTAAGGACTTAAATACTGTTCAATCCACTAGTCCAAGGTTTCACTTTGGCAAAGGAGATGCATTTATGAGCCATGATATTGGATTCACTTCATTGTATTCATTGGATCAAATATTACACTATCCAAAATCTCACAACCTCATACAATGATGGAAAGAAGTGATTTAGGCACAGCTGAAGCACCAGCTTAGAAAGGATAACTTTGGAAGTTGGATGCTGTTCTCTAGGATGCAATGTACACTCCAAATCAACAACATGAATACAGGATCCAAGGAATAGGAAGAGGACTAATTCTGCTACTATCACACCTCATGACAATGTTGGAAGAATTTGTGCTTTCCATTACTGCTACTCTGGACTTAAAGGGTTTAATACAGTGGCATCCAAAGGAGGAATACTTCAATATGAGGACATATCAACAGTCCTATTAACTATAAAGATAAGTTTCTGCTTGGCAATTATGGGCTCCATGTCCCAGGGGACCGGAATCAAGAACAGGAGTCACCATTTTGCAGTGGATAATTTATCCTAATAATCAAGTATGACTGATGTTACACATTGGGGGAGGAAGAAATATGTTTCAACCAAAGAAAAGTATTTGGGCACCTCTTTGTAGTCCCATGCACTTTCATGATAAACAGAAAAGCAGTAGCAATGGGAAGAACGCTTTTGGTAATGGCTAAGCATTTAGCTGCTAACCAAAATGTCCATGGTTTGAAGCAACCAGCAGCTATAAGAAAGAAAAGACCTGGCAATCTCCTCCCATAAAGATTAAAGCCTAGGAGTCAGATATCAACTCAGTGGCACATAATAACAAAAGGCAAGAGCACAGTGACCAAAGCTCAGACTTCTCAGGTATGAAGGTCTTTGTCACAACAACAAGTAAGCCACCAAGGATACTAGATAAGCTAGTTTAAGACTAAAGAAATCTAAAAAGAATAGGAAAAGGGGGAGACAATGGTTTTCGGTTGTGGCCCAGAGAACAAATGCCATGATGTGAGGTATAGTTTCACTATAACCTCTCAGGATTAAAATTCCCCAGAAACCTGGAAGATTTTAGCCCAGGTTTTATACAAAGGCAGGATTCTGAGGGATGTGAGGGATGGACTGCTTTAGATGTTTTGTTTTCTTCCTGAATGAAGATCGTATTCTTCCTGCTGGGAAAGCTTTATGCAGAGACTCTTTAGTTATCAGTAGTCTTCAGAAAGGAGTTTGTTGAAGAGAATAAAGAAAGCTTTTTCACCCAAGGACATACTCTCTTTCCAGGAAAGCTCATAGGCAATGACTAATCAACATGGGAGTACAAAAGACCGGTTCCTCACCCCAACTCAGCAGCAACTCTAAAGGTCCATTTATGCTTCAGATCTCTCCATGGGATTTGCTGACTCTTTTCTTGAGACTTTATCACAGACCAATTTATCATTCTATCCAATCAAGATTTTTTCCCCCTTTTTTTGAATAAGTGTTGGCTCTAAAAGATTTCCCTAATAAATAAATTACCTCAATCTGAGAATCTACTGCTGGGGAATTCAACCTGCAAAAGTTGATTCATATTTCCAGTCTTGAAGGAAAAGATTATTAAGCTACAGTAGAGAGTCTGCAACAGTTATAAAATAACCATAGGAAAAAAAATATATATGTAATAATAAATAAGAAGAAAAACAATATATAATAATAAAAGTTTTAGACTTTAAATTTAAATCTCAGAATAGCAGAAATAATTAAAGAAGATTCTGTGAATAGAAAAATACATAGTCTTAGACAAAGAGGAAAAAAGAGGGAAAAAAGCAAAGAAGCTGAAGTTAGTAATATACTAGAATAAGAAGGCAGAGTAGTCAAAGAATCAATTCAATCTGGATATAACTCATATGTATCATAAAATGCAAGTGTAACATTTATACCAAAGTAGATTCCATTTAAAATATAAGATATAAAAATAAAGAAGTATTTTTCCATCTTTTTCCCTCATTATGTTGAATACATCTTTTTTGGGGGGGATGTTGGGATAATAATGGAGTCAAAGCTATATCTTATAGTTCACATACACATCTAACTATCTGATTCATAGTCCTTTAATTTAAAAAAAAAAAAAAAAAAAAAACTTCTACTGTCCCAAAATGCAAATGAATGCAAATCAAACACTGATTTATTTAAATAGTTCCAGACTCTTTCTTTAAGTGTTATTTATTTCTGGGAAAACCAGATAACATCTTGGGATATTGTTAAATGTTTAAAAATAATGAATTTTCCAATTGCTCTGGAAAATAATTCTAACTATTCTACAGAAAAATTATTTGCTAGATAATAATCTCAAATAAACGTTAATAGTATGAGCTGTACAGGACTCAAGACATCACAAACATGTTTGCTCATCAAATTCTCATGAATGTTCTAAGAGTTTGTTTTATATTGCATTTGGATTCCAATAAAATAAAGTATAAAACATTAACATGGAAAACTGAGTTTCTTTTCTTTAAAAAGTTGCCTTATTTGACATAAAAAATAGATATTTTTCAATTCAGCTAGTCCAAGGATTCACTGTAAGCTATAAACTAAGAATTTTAAGAAAGGATTTTCATTGTTATTTGACATTTGGTATTAAATTTTTGTTATGAAGAAAGTAATTAGGTTTTTTTAATCAGAAATTTAACTGAAGCAGAAATTTATAAAGTATTGAGAATTGAAATAGCTCTTCATAGGAGAACTGTATAAAAATACCATGTAAAGTTGATTTGCATTTATTTTGGCATGTTAAGAGATGTCATGTACAAAATATAAGCTGGTATTTAGTATGTAGATATTTGTATTCATGGGATTGGGCCCAGGGGACATATCTGTAAGCTTCTGCTGAAGAGTGATTTATATTTCCAGTAGTCCAGGAAAAGATAACTGAGCAAGAGCAGAGAGTCTGCAATAATGATCAAATAATCCTAGGGGAAAATAATATGTTATAATAAATATCAGGGAAAAAATATAATAATAAAAGTTGTTTTAGAATGTAAATCTAAAACTCAGGTTAGCAGAAATAATTAAAAGAATATTCTGTATATAATGTCCCTGGAGAAGGATATCATGCTTGGTAAAGAAGAGGGTCAGTGAAAAAGAGGAAGACCCTCAACAAGAGGAATGGACACAGTGGTTGCAACGATGGGCCCAAGTATAGCAATGATTGTGAGGATGGTGCACAACCAGGCAGTGTTTTGTTCTGTTGTTGGTAGGGTTGCTATGAGTCGAAGCTGACTTGATGAAACCTAACAGAAACAACATTCTGTATATAAAATATCTGACACTGGTTAGTCATAATAAACATTATAGAGTAGGCTCTGTTGTTATGGTCAAAGTGAAAAACATTTTAAAATGCAAAACTTTTCTTTTTTGTTAAGAGAACACATTGGATTTTATTTTTAAAAAATCAGAATTTGACTACTGAGCAGCTGCTTAAGATTCATAAAGTTTGAAGAGTAAAACTCCTATCATTACACAAAAATAATTGCAGACAATCTGAAAATTCAAAACTTTTTTTTGCAAATTCATCAGACAGCACATTCATTGAAGTGACAACTCAGATAACTAATACAAAACCTAAGGAAATGAGGGTTTCTCAAGTGAATGATTGTTGTTGTTGTGTGCCGTCGAGTCAAACCCGACTCATAGCGACCCCTTCTTGGGTTTCCGAGGCAGTATCACTATGGAAGTAGGATTGCCCAACCTTCCTTCCGAGGAGTGGCTGGTGGGTTTGAACCGCCAGCCATCTGGTTAGCAGGCAAGTGTCTTAGCCTCTATGCTACTGTACTCATTTACCTAGAGTAGATGTCATTAGACACCTGTATAAAGAATTTAGCAAAAATATTTAATGAATTACTAATGGCAAAATATGAGTAAGCAAGAATGTTGAATCATTTGAGGATACAGATACAAGGAGACTTTTTACCCCGTCATAGCCATGGACCTCAGTGGATACTCATGAAAATATCTAGGGGAAAGATGAGTATCCTGAGAAACCATTCCTTGTGATGCAGGTCTTGGGGACAGGAACACGTATCCATTGCAGAAAAAGCACAATCCTCACCTGGATTATTACTGATCCCTTCTACGAAACAGAAGCTTTAAGCTACTGAGAAAAGAACAATACCTTAGGTCCTTGTTGAAAACTCATTGTGCTTAGGTCAAGGGAACAGTAAAAAAAATTCTCTATCCCTTGGAAAGGAGTAGAAATATTGTTGAGTGAAGACTTACATTTATAACAAGGATAAGAACTACACCTCTACCACACATACTCCCCATCACCAAGCTAACAAGTGTCAAGAGTCAAATAGTAGCGGTTTGTCGCTTGAAGAGGATCTAAAGCAGAAGAGAACCCCTCTCTCAAACACAGCACAAAAGGAAGACTTAAAACCTGTGGGTGGGGGAGACATTGAAAAAAAAAAAAAAAAAAACACCTCAGATATACCAGTTCTCACTCCAAATATAAGGTAATGCTATAGGAATTAGAAGTTTATGGTGCACTGGTGATAACCATAGAAACCAAAAATCCCAAAGCAGCTCAAATGCCAATTAAACTGAATAAATGCTCCAATAAAGTCCAGCAGAAGAAAAGATTTGCTCCTAGCCAGGCATAAAATCAATGAAAACAAAACAGATTCTTTGAAATGACTGATAAATTTGATAAAACTTTATTCAGATTAAAAAAGAGAAGAAACAAAAATTTCAAATATCCGAAAAGAAAGAGGGAAATAGTAGCACTTATCTTAAAGATATACTGGAGCCCTGATGGTGCAATGGTTAAGTGATCAGCTGTTAACCAAAAGAGTGATAGTTCAGAAGATATTAAAATGACTGTAAAGAGATGTTATTAACTATATGCAATAAATTCAACAACTTAGGAGAAATAGAAGATTTCTTGAAATCATTTCAGAGATAAAACTAACCTTGTATTTTAGCAAATGTATAATTTCAAGCAAATTGTAGAATTTAGCAAAAAAAAAAAAAAGTCATTCTCTGGAATATTTAAGTAATTCAGAAAGAAATGTTGTTGTTATCAGGTTGAGGAATAGATGACAAGAATGTTGAAGTGAAGAACCTGGAAGAATACTCATTTAATAGCCTAAAAACAAACTAAGCAGATAAATGCAGAGAGAGCTGCAAGGGGGAGCAGGATGAAGTAAGGTTAAATATTCAAGGAGGAATTACAGATGCAAATTACAGACACACTTACTTAAAAGACACATAATTCAGGTGTTATTATCATATCTAGTAGAGTTCGTACCAGAGTCCAATATTTGTTGGTGTTGTTATGTGCAATAATCAAGAGATGCATTGTGATTTGGCCACAGTCACTTAGTAGTTGGACTCTGAGTTAGTCATTGTTATTGTTTTTAGTTGCAGTCAAGTCATCTCCAACTCATGATGAATCAGCAGAACAAATTTCCTATGCCATCGTCATGATTGTTGATATGATTAAGTCCATTGCTGTGGTTATTTTGTCAGTCTACCTTATTGAGGGTTTCTCTCGTTTTTGTTGACCTTCTACTTTACCAAGCATGTTCTTTTCTAACAATTAGTCTCTCGTTATGGTACACCCAAAATAAGTGAGTCAAAACTTCACCTTCTTTATTTCTAAAGAGCATTATAGTTGTATTTCTTCCAAAACTGATTCGTACTTTCTTTTAACAATCCATGGTATATTCAATATTCTTCAACAATACTACAGCTCAAAGATACTCAATGGAAAATGGAAAATGCAAAAGACACAATCTTGAATTTATAAAGGCTTTGGTATATGGTAAAGACATTAGAGTTATTTTTATGGTTTGTTTTTGTTCTTGATTTGCTATATGTTGCTTGATGCAAACCTAACTTATATGTGTTTTGGAAATTGGTTATACATGACCACACATATCTGACATCGTTACTGTTTTTGAGGTGGCATATTTATTTGTTGTAAAGAAAAATGTACAACAGAAAGCTAAACCTATACATACATTTTCTAAGCTCATTAAATATTTATATAAACATATTAAAAGGTTTTATGATAGTGTTTGGGTCTATTACACTATATCTGTAGGTAATTTATTACCTGAATGGTAGTAACTAGAAAAATACACAAAATACTACTTGAGAAATAAGGAGGAGGTACCTACTTGAAATAACATCTGAAAATTTAGGAGTAGATAATTCTATTGACAAAATGTTTTGAAAGACATTGCTGGTTTGGGAAATTCAAGCATTTAAGCCTTGTAACAAATTTATCTCCAAGTTGCTCAGCTTCTTCTAAATATTTCCAAGGAAGAAGATGAAAAAATTAGAAAGAGTACTTTGAGGACAGTATTGTGGAAAGGAGCCTCTAATTACTACAAACATAAGTTCAAGAACTTATTCTTGGAATAGCTATTTTAAATGTAATCTACATACTTCATAGGCTCTAAAAACTATATAGCTCAATTAAGGAACAGAATTGTTTAAATAGAGTTAATAATTTCAAAAATCAGAGTATTTACATTATTTCAATACCTAAAAAAGAAGAAGAATTGGGTATGCTTGAGGTTATTTGCATCTGAAAACATTTGAAATATGTTTATCCTACAGTAATGTAATATTTATTATATTTGTACATTTATTACATTAAAGCTTAAGAAATTAGTTAAGAATGAAGAATCTTATAAAGTAATCTCACGCACTAATATATCTCTCTATCAAAATATAAATTCCAGTCACAACTAAGATGAAACTAATCTTCCACTTCAATAAAAGTGGAATTCCAAGTAAATTTCAGAGTTCAGTTAGCAATCTATTATTCTTCTCTGTGGTATTTAAGCAATAACACATGGTAGAAAACACACACACATGCACACATACACATCAGAAAGTTTTGCTCTTTAAAATCTCAAATTGCAATTCATGGCAGCTACAAGATTTTATTTCTGAGAGCAATTCAATTTATACTTCATTTGGTGGAATTTCTCTTGAAGTGTTGACACAAAGCCATCTTAAAAAAAAAAAAGGATCTTGGACTGTTCAGTTTGGATGGCTTCTATGCAAAGGGAAAGAAATAACAGCTATTCATAAAACATATAAGATTAAGAAACAATAACCAAAACTACTTTGCAAATTTAAAAAGTTTTTTTTTTTTTTGCAGTGAGAATCTGTAAAATTGGCTCTGTTGAAATAACCGCTATATACAATACATTTATACTACTTTATTATTTTCTTTATAATCTTGCCAATAATGGTAAAACAGAAATGCTATAATTTAATGCTCTGTTGGATTGTTGCTGATGAAGTACACAAACAGTGGCAATGTTCCAGAGATACATGGGAATTAAAGTCACATGGTTCTATAGAAAGATAAAATCTTAAGACTTGCTGTTGTTTGTTGAATTCAGTACAAATTTGAAAGCATACTATGTAATTTTTAAACAGAAAGGATTGTCATTATCTTCATTTCAATTTGGTATTAAATTTTGTAGAAATGCGAAAGAAATAATAAGAAAGAAAGAAATAAGAAAGAAAGAAATAATTAAACCACAGATGACCTAAAATACTCTTATAACCCAGGTAAAAACATTCATGCCCACTTTCAATAGATGAATAAATTTTTAAAGTCTTCCATTATTTACATGCATTATCATGAACATCATCAAACTTAAGAAAAAAGAAAACCATCAAAGATAATCAGATAATCATAATATGAGGTGATTTTATTTTCTGGAACCACCAGCCTTCTCGTTAACAGTCAAATGCCTTAGGCACTCCACCACCAGAGCTCCCTAGAAGGATTTCACAAGTATTTATGTCTGTTTCCTTAAGTTTAAAATAAATATACAGTATTATCATAGAGACCCCTCCTTGGGTTTCCAAGGTGGAATCACTATGAAAGTAGATTGCCAACCTTCCTTCCGAGGAGTGGCTGGTGGGTTTGAACCACCAGCCTTCTGGTTAGCAGTCAAATGCCTTAGGCACTACACCATCAGAGCTCCATTGTTAAGATTAAGCCATATTTAATCTTTTGCAACTTTGAAGATATGACAATGTAAAGAAACATATAAACCACTGATTTTTTTTTTTTTTTCCATACATACTGTTTCACACTGTGACTTCTAGGAAGACATAAGGCATTAAAACTTGGACCACATGTCCCCATTTTCTACCTTATATGCCATTAGATTGGAAGAAGTACAGCCAGAGTACTTCTGAGAAGGGAGGATATGAGAACAAGTACTTTGGGCATGTTACTAGGACAGGATAGTCCCTGGAGAAGGATATCATGCTGGGTAAAGTAGAGGGTTAGTGAAAAATAAAAAGACCCTTAATGACATGGACTGCCACAGTGGCTAAAACAATGGGCTCAAACAAAGCAATGATTGTGAGGATAGTGAAGGACCAGACAGTGTTTTGTTCTATTGTACATGAGTCGCTATGAATCAGAACCAACTGGACAGCAACTAATGAATTAGAAATTGGGGATTTAGGAACACTGAGTCTGTTTGTCTCGGTAGATGAGACTTTTGGAACACCAAATCCAATGTCAAGAACTATTCTGGAGCATTTTAAATTTGACAAACTAAAATTATCTTAATATAGTCATTTAATTTTCAGAATTTGTGTTTTTATTTACACCTTAAGCTGAAAATGTGGTTGACATTCAACCATTTCAGGAAGCAGCTTATGATCTGATGGTACTGAAGGAAGAAATCCAATATGCACTGAAGGCAATGGTAAAAAACAAGGTTCTGAGAATTGAGATGTTTCAGCAGACTTTGTTGTCAATGTTGTTGTTGTTAGGTGCCGTTGATTTGACTCCAATTCATAACGACCCTATATATGACAGAACAAAGCACTTCCCAGTCCTGTGTCAGCCTCACAATCCTTGTTATACCTGAGCTCATCATTTCAGCCACTCTGTCAATCCATCTAATTGAGGGCCTTCCTCTTTTTCATTGACCCTCCACTTTACCAAGCAAGATATCCATCTCCAGAGAATGGTCCCTTCAGACAACATGACCGAAGTAGGTTAGACAAAGTCTGGCCATTCTCATTCCCAGGAGCAGTCCACCTGCACTTCTTCCATAAAAGATTTGTGGTTCTTTTAGCAGGCAATGGTACTATCAGTGTTCTTTGACAACACCACAACTCAAATTATCAACTCTTTTTTTATCTTCCTTATTTATTGTCCAGCTCTCACATGCATATGAGGTGACTGAAAACTTCATGGCTGGGATTAGGTCCACCTTAGTCTTCAGAGAGACATCTTTGCTCTTCAGCACTTTGAAGAGATCTTTTGCAGCAAATATGCCCAGTGCAATACATCGTCTGATATCTTGACTGCTGTTTCCATTGGTGTTGATTGTGAAAACAAGTAACATAAATCTTTGACAACTTCAATGTTTTCTCTATTTATCCTAATGCTACTTACTGATCTAGTTCTGAGAGTTTTTGTTTTCTTTATGTTGACATATAAACCATACTGCAGGCTGTAGTCTTTAATCTTCATCAGTAAGTGCTTCAAGTTATCCTCACTTTCAGCAAAGCTCTGTCATCTGTGTATTGCAGGTTGTTAATGAGTCTTCTGCCAATCCTGATGCCATGCCCTTCTTCATATAGTCCAGCTTCTAAGATTATTTTCTCAGCATACAAATTTAATAAATATGTTGAAAGGATATAACACTGATGCACTCCCTTCTTGATTTGAAACCAAGCAGTATCTCCTTGTTCTGTTTGAATAACAGCCTCCTGGTCTATGTATAAGTTCCTTGTGAGCACAATTAAATGTCCTGGAATTTCCATTCTTCTCCATGTTACCCATTATTTGTTATGATCCACACAATTGACTGTTTTTGCATAAGCAATAAAACACAAACATCTTTCTGTTTTTTTGGTCTCGGCCAAGATCCATCTGAAATCAGAAATGATGTCCCTCATTCCATGTCCTCTTCTGAATCCAGTTTGCATTTCTGGAAGCTCTCCCTCAATACACTGTTGTAACTGTTTTTGAATTATCTTCAGTAAGAATTCACTTGCATGTGATATTGCTTGATAATTTCTACATTCTGTGGGATCACCTTTCTTTGGAATGGTTACAAATATGGATTGCTTCCAGTAAGTATGCCAGGCAGCTATCTTCCAAATTTTTTATCATAGACAAGTGAATGCTTCCAGCATGACATCATTTTATTGAAATATCTCAATAGGTTTCCCATCAACTCCTGTTCTTTGTCAATTGCTTCAGTGCAGCTTCAACTTCTTCCTTCAATACCATTGGTTCTTGATCATATGCTACTTCATGAAATGGATGCACATCAATCAATTATTTTTCTACAGTGTGATAGTTGGAGTTGTGTCAACTTGGCTGGACCAAAATTCTGAGTGATTTAAACAGTTATGATGTAGTTTATTCCCATGATGAGATTGGATGTACATGTTTAGAGCAGCCAATCCATTGAAAGGGAGTTCCTCTAGGGGTGTGGGCTGCTTCCAATATTTTTATGGACATCCTGAGAAAATGAGGCACTCTTCTGTGGATCGGGATCCTATTGTGCTGCCTACAGGTGTCTGTGAGCGAACAATCCACCATTCAGCCTGGTGATCTTGGATTCATCATTTGTTGGAGTCAACATCTGGTATACTGCCTCCCAACCTTGCGCTCATCAGGCCCTGCAGTTGCATGAGTCAGGAAAAGCCTCCAGCTTGACGTTTGATCCAAGAACTTTGGACTTGCCAGCTTCTATGTGTGTGAGCCATTTTCCTAAGATAAATCTCTCTCTCTCTCTCTGTCTCTCTCTCTCTCTCTCTGTCTCTCTCTCTCTCTCTCTCTCTGTCTCTCCTTGCTTTACTGGTTTTGCTTCTCTAGAGAATCCAGCCTAACACATTTGGTACTGAAAGTGGTTCTGGAGAGGCAAAATTATAAGGATAGGCTTCCTAAAGTGGTTCTCAGTGATTCTGTTTTGGTTCTTCAATGTGATTCATTGTAAAGGCACTGGTGACTCTGCTTCCATTGATAAAGAGGGCCCTGCTAATCGGAGGCATGAGGTGGCAACTTTAACATGCAAAATAGCACCACCAATAGATCAAGTATTTTTTTAGAGGTAAGGGTCTGAGTGATCATATATTTGATACTTTTCTGTAATTTTGTTAGGATGAGGAGTATAAGGAAGCTGGTTGATTGGTCCTACTTATGCTAGACAAAGTAGAGAAAGAGTGAGATGAGTTCAGAGCTGCTGAGTCACAGCTCAAGTGCTACATAAAAGACCTCAGTGTTTCCAGTTGTGCTTTGAAAGAAAGCCTCATTTCTTATAGTAACAGAGCTGATATTGCCAAAAACCAAACCCAGAGTCTTATTGCAAGGGTGGCTGAATTACAAGGTCAATTGAATTTGCAACCCAGAATGGTGCCTGAAGTTAAAGTGAGGACATTGATTGGGAAAAAATGGGATCCTTAAACCAGGAATGGGGACATATGGGCAGACAGTCAGAAAGATGAGTATATGGAGCCTGTAAATTCTGTTGAATCCCTCCCACCTGAAAGGATTACTATAAAACCATTATCCCTTCCACCTCCATTTGATGGGTTTAACCCAACTGTTCCTGCTGGATCATTGCCTGAGGCAGATGCCATGGAAGCCATTAGAATTGCCTCCACCTAGAAAAATTGTAAACCCAAAGCAATACTGCATCCCTGGAGGGATTGCAGAGATTACCGCCACCATCAAGGACTTGAAGGATGTAGGGATGGTGATTCCCACTACATCCTCATTTAATTCACCTATTTGGCTTGTGCAAAAAGCAGATAGCTCTTGGAGAATGACAGTAGATTATCATAAACTTAATCAAGTGGTGACTCCAATTGCATCTGTTGTTCCTGATGTCGTTTCATTGCTTGAGCAAATTAGTACATCTCCTGGTACTTGGTATAGAGCTATTGATATAGCCAATGCCTTTTTCTTAATACCGGTTTCAAAGAACCATCAGAAGCAGTTTGCCTTCAGCTGGCAAGACCAATAATATGCTTTCACAGTACTTCCTCAGGCGTATACCAACTTCCCAGCACTAGGTCATAATTTACTCAGTAGGGATCTTAATCACCTTTCCCTTCCACAAGACATTATACTGATGACATTGTGCTGATTGGACCTCCTAAGGAAAAAGTATCAATGACTCTAGACATATTGGTGAGACATCTGTGTGCCACAGGGTGGGAAATTAACTTGATAAAAATCAGGCACCTTCCACTTCAGTGAAATTTCTAGGGGTCCAGTGATGTGGGGTGTGTTGAGATATTCTTACTAAAGTGAAGGATAAGTTATTTTATTTGGCCTCTCCCACAACTAAAAAGGAGACACAATGTCTGGTGGGCCTCTTTGGATTTTGGAGGTAACATATCCTTCATTTGGGTGTGTTGCTTTGGCCTATTTATCAAGTGGCTGCTAGTTTTGAGTGGGGCCCAGAATAACAGAAGGCTCTTCAACAGGCTCAGGCTGCCATGCAAGCTGCTCTGCCACTTGAGCCATATGATCCATCTGATCCAATGGTACTTGAAGTGTCTGTAGTAGATAAAGATGCTTTTTGGAGTCTTTGGCAGGTCTCTGTTGGTGAATCACAATGTAGACCCTTGGAATTTTAGAGTAAAGCCTTGCCATCCTCTGCAGATAACTACTCCCCTTTTGAGAAACAACTTCTGACTTATTAACTCAGCTTTAGTAGAGACTGGACCCCTAAACATGGGCCACCAAGTCACCATAAGGTCTGGGCTGTCCATCATGAACTGGGTGTTGTCTGATCCACAGAGTCATAAAGTTGGACATGCACAGTAGCACTCCATCATTAAATGGAAGTGGTATATCAGAGATGGGGCTTCAGCATGACCTGAAGGCACAAGTAAGTTGCATGAGGAAGTGGCCCAAATGCCTATGGTCTCCACTGCAGTCACATTACTTTACCTCTCCCAGGCTGCACCCATGGCCTCATGGGGAGTTCCTTATGATCAGTTGATTGAGGAAGAGAAAACTCATGCCTGGTTTATAGATGGTTCTGAACAATATGCAGGCACCACTCAAAAATGAAGAGCAGTTGCACTGCAGCCCTTTTCTGAGACTTCCCTGAAGGACAGTGTGAAGGGAAATCCTCCTGATGGGCAGAAGTTTGAGCCTTGCATCTGGCTATTCACTTTACATGGAACAAGAAATGGTCAGATGTATGATTTTATATGGATTCACAGGCTTTAGCCAATGGCTTGGCCTGATGGTCTGAGACTCGGAAGGAACATGATTGGAAAATTGGTGACAAGAATGTATAGGGAAGAGGTATATGGATAGATCTCTCTGAATGGGCCAAAGGGAGAAAGATATTTGTATCTTATGTGAATGGCCACTAAAATGTGACCTCAGCAGTGGAGGACTTTAACAATCAGGTGGATAGGATGACACATTCAGTGAAAACCAGTCATCCTTTTTCCCCAGCTACTCCTGTCATTGTTCATGAACCAAGTGGCCATGGTGGCAGGGATGGAGGTTAGGCATGGGCTCAGTAACATGGACTTCCACTTACTAAGGCAGATTTTGCTACAGCTACTGCTGAGTGCCCAATCTTCCAGCAGCAGAGACCAACACTGAGCTCATGATACAGAACCATTCCTCAGGGTGATCAGCCAGCAACCTGGTGGCAAGTTGGTTACACTGGACCACTTCCATCATGGAAAGGGCAGTATTTTGTTCTTACCAGAGTAGATACTTATTCTGCATAGAGATTTGCCTTCCCTGCAATCAATGTTTCTGCCAAAACTACCATCCATGGACTTACAGAATGCCTTTTCCACCATCATGGTATCCCACACAGCATTGCTTCAAATCAAGGGACTCACTTCACAGCAACTGAAGTGTGGCAATGGGTCTATGCTGAAGGAATTCACTAGTCTTACCATTTTCCCTATAATCTTGAAGTAGCTGGCTTGATAAAACAATGGAATGACCTATTAAAAACACAAATACAGGGCCAGCTAGGTAGTAATACCTTGAAGTGTTGGAGCAATATTCTCCAGGAGGCTGCATATACTCTAAATCATCATCCAATATATGGTGCTGTTTCTCCAATAGCCAGGATTCACGGGTCCAGGAACCAAGGTGTGGAAACAGGAGTGGTACCACTCACTATTACCCCAGTGACCCACTCAAAAAATTTTTGCTTCCTATCCCTGCTACTCTATTCTCTGCAGGCCTGGAGATCTTAGTCCCAAAAGGAGGAACACTCCCACCTGGAGACACAATACAGATTACATTGAACTGGAAGTTAAGAATGCCACCTGGACATTTTGGCTTTCTCACACTTCTGGAACAACAGACAAAGAAGGGCATAACTGTACTATCCGATGTGATAGATCCTGATTACCAAGGGGAAATTAGATTAACATTACATAATGGTGGTAAAGAAGAATATGTCGGGAACACAGGAGATTCTCTAGATCGTCTCTTAGTACTACCATGCCCTGTGATTAAAGTCAATGTAAAATTAAAGCAGCCCAATTCTGATATGACTACTAATGGCCCAGACCCTTCAGGAATGAAGGTTTGGGTCACCCCACGAGGCAAAGAACCACAACCAGCTGAGGTGCTTGCTGAAGGCAAGGGAATTATGGAATGGGTGGTGGAAGAAGGTACTTCAGAATATCAGCTATGACCACGTGACCAGTTGCAGGAATGAGGACTGTGATAGTTATATTTCTTCATATATGTGCATCAAATATTTTTATTTCCTTCTGTTATGAACTTTGAAATGTAAACAGGGTTAATGCATTTCTATTGTACGCATATTAGTGTATCATGTTAGGCACAAATATGACTTCAAAATTGCCCTTATTTAGAGATTGTATACGGTTAAGGAGATGTGTACAGCTGCCACATTGACAGGGGGTGGACTGTGATAGTGGAGTTGTGTGTCAGCTTGTCTGGACTACAATTCTGAGTGGTTTAAGCAGTCATGATGTAGATTATTTCCATGATGAGATCAGATGTATATGTTTTGAGCAGCAAATCTATTGAAAGGGAGTTTCCCTAATGGTGTAGCCTGCTTCCAATATATTTGTGGACATCTTGGGAACAAGTGCTGCGAGGCCATGTTTCTATATAACCACCCTGTATGTATGTAGCCATTTTTTCAATATGTCTTAGCACGTACTCCATGCTTTAGTGCCTTAGTTACTGGAAAAACCACAAAGAGTCCTGACTACCCCCACCTCATCGATACCCAAGCATTCTCCTTAGCAACAACCAATCAGTAAATGGTAGAGAAAGACCTTACCTAAAATAGTTAGAAATGACAGTTTGTAGCTTTGGCCCACCAGACAGAGCCAATCAAGTAGTTAGAAATGACAGTTGGTGGCTTCAGCCCACCAGACAGAGCCAATCAAGTAGGAACAACTAACAACTTGGAAAATGTCAACCAATCCTGTAATTTTCTGATTGAAACTTCCTCCTTCCTGCTGTACCCCCTATAAAAATCCCATTACCCCTGAGTTAAGGGCTCTCAATCCTGAACCACTACGTTGGAGACGGTTGGGGGTCGAGCTCGAGCTTGAATAAACAACCCCTATGCTTTTGCAGTGGAATTGGCTCCTTGGTAGTTTTTTGAGATTCAAGATCTGGGCACAACAGTGCCACTCTGCTGTGGATCAGGTCCCTGTTGTGCTGCCCAAACACCATCCACCTTTTGGCCTGGTGATCTTGGATTTGTTTGTTGGAGTCAACAGCCAGTATACTGCCTGCCAAACTTGAGCTTGTCAGCCCCTGCAGCTGCATGAGTTGGGAAAAGACTCCAGCTTGATGTTTGATCCAAGAACTTGGGACTTATGAGCTTCTATAACTGTGTGAGCCATTTTCCTAAGATAAATTTCCTTCTCTCTTTACTGGTTTTGCTTCTCTAGAGAAGCCAGCCTAACAGACCATAATGGATATCAGAAAAGGCTCTGAAACTTGCCTTTGAATGGAGAGTAGATAAAGCAAATGGAAGAAATGACAACATAAAAATGCTAAACAGATTTCAATGAGCAGCTCAAGAAGACAAAGTCAATTATTATAATAAAATGTGCAGCAAGGACCTGGAGTTAGAAAGCCAAAAGAGAAGAACACACTCAGCATTTCTCAAGCTGAGAGAATTGAAGAAAAAATTCAAACCTCAAATTGCAATATTGAAAGATTCTATGGGAAAAATATTGAATGATGCAGGAAACATCAAAAGAAGGTGGAAGGAATACACAGAGTCACTGTACCAAAAAGAACTGGTGGATGTTCATCCCTATCAGGAGGTGGCATATGATCAAGAACCTATGGTATTGGAGGAAGAAGTCAAAGCTTCACTGTAGGAATTGGCAAAAATAAAAACAAGTCTCCAGGAATTGACAGAATGCCCACTGAGAAGTTTCAACAAACAGATGCTGCATTTGATGTACTTACTCATCTATGGTAAGAAATTTGTAAGACTGCTACCTGGATAACTGACTGGAAGAGATCCATATTTGTACCCATTCCAAAGAAAGGTGATCCCACAGAATGTGGAAATTATTTAACAATATCCTTAATATCATGTGCAAGCCAGTTCTTACTGAAGATAATTCAAAAATGGTTGTGGCAGTATATTAACAGGGAACTTCCAGAAATGCAAGCCAGATTCAGAAGAGGACTTGGAATGAGGGATATCATTGCTGATGACAGATGGATCATAGCTGACAGCAAAGAATACCACAAAGATGTTTACTTGTGTTTTGTTGATTTTGCAAAACATTTGATTGTATAGATCATAACAAATTATGGAAAACATTGAGAAGAATGGGAATTCCAGAACACTTAATAGTGTTCATGAGGAATCTTTACATAGACCAACGGGCTGTTGTTTGAATACAAGTGGATACTGCATGGTTTAGTCAGGAATGGAGTGTGTCACGGTTGTGTCCTTTAGCCATACTTTTTCAATCTGTATGATAAGCAAATAATCTGAGAAGCCAGACTATATGTAGAAGAACTCAGCATCAGGATTGGAGGAAGACTATTAATAATCTGTAATATGCAGATGACACAAATTTGCTTGCTGAAAATGAGGATGACTTGAAGCACTTACTGATGAAGACTAAAGACTGCAGTCTGCAGTATGGATTACATCTCAATATAAATCCTCACAACTGGACCAATAAGCAACATCATGATAAATGGAAAAAAGATTGAAGTTGTGAAAGACTTCATATTACTTAGTTCCACAATCAACACCAATGGAGGCAACAGTCCAAAAATTAGATGACATATTGCATTGGGCAAATCTGCTGCAAAGGATCTTTTTAAAGTGCTGAAGGACAAAGATGTCTCTTTGAAAAAGAAGGTGCACCTAACCCAAGTCAATGTGTTTTCAATTGCTTCATGTGACTGTTAGAGCTGCACAACGAATAAAGAAGACTGAAGAAGAGTTGATGCTTTTGCGTTATAGTGTTCACAAATAATATGAAAGTACCATGGACTGCCAGAAGAGCTATCAAATTTGTCCTGGAAAAGGTGCAGCTGGAATACTGATTGGAAGTGAGAATGGCCAGACTTCATCCGATCTATTTTGTTCACGTTGTCAGAAGTGACCATTCATGGAGAAGGATATCATGCTTGTAAAGTGGAGGGGAAGTGAAAAAGAGGCTTATACATAGACCAGGAGGCTGTTGTTTAAACACAACAAGGGGATACTTCATGGTTTAAAATCAGGAAGGGACTGTCAGTGTTGTACCCTTCCACCATACTTATTCAAACTTTATGCTTAACAAATAATCTGAGATGCCAGACTATATGAAGAAAAATTCAGCACCAGGACAGTGGGAAGGCTTATTAACAATTTGTTATATGCAGATGACACAATCTTGCTTGCTGAAAGTGAGGATGACTTGAAGCACATCAATCAATGAGAAGGACTGACACAGAGGCTGCAACAATGGGCTCAGGTATATCAAGGATTGTGAGGCTGGCACAGGACCTGGCAGTGTTTCGTTCTGTTGTATAAAGGGTTGCTATTTGTAGGAGCCCACTTGATGGCACTAACAACAATTATATGTGTATAATTTAGAAATTTACCTAATTGGAATGCAAAATTCTTTTCCTTCAAATATCATTTTTGTTAAATGAACATCAAGATTATCTCAATTTACTTTGCCTATTTAGAACTTTAATTGCCTTATTGTAGTAGATTCAGTTACTGATTGTTAGATACTAATTCCCACTCAACCATTTTCACAAGAGAAGGAGACTTTCCAACCCACTGAATTCAACTAGACTGTATGATATGCTTTTGCCAATAAAAATATGGGCAAATGATACATTGTGCCAATTCTGAGTACTAAATACTTCCTCTCACCCGTTTGAGATTTTCTGACTATCACTAGGAGATCATGCCTTCAGGAGCCTCTGTTCTTTAGTTAGGCCTTAGAATAAAACATGTTGACCTAGTCACCAAGCCAATAAATATACATATGAATGGAAGGAAAATGCTTACTGCTTGATGCCCTAAGATATTTTCTACTTGTTTCTTGTGTAGCAAATGCTGCCTAATACACTAACCAAAAAGTACAATAATAACTTAAGATACTATTCATGTTGTTGTTATGCGCTGTCAAGTCAGACACCATAGAGACCCCTCCTTGGGTTTCCGAGGCAGAGGCAGTATCACCATGGAAGTAGATTGCCCCATCTTCCTTCCAAGGAGTGGCTGGTGGGTGTGAACCGCCAGCTTTCTGGTTAGCAGTCAAGTGCCTTAGCCACTACGCTACCAGAGCTCCCAATAGAAAAGCAGAATAAATCAAACACACCAGCCACTCCTCAAAAGGAAGGTTGGGCAATCTACTTCTGTAGTGACACTGCCTGGGAAACTCAAGGAGGGGTTGCCATGAGTCGGATACTACTCGACAGCAGTGGGTTTGGTTTTTTTTTGGTATAATTTATGCAGTGTAAGTAGCTTTTATCAGAATATATGAAAGCTTTATAAGTTTTTTAAAAAGTTAAAATATAGATGACAATCTAAGTGGAGAGAATTTGACACTCAATTTAAAATTATAAAGATGTTAATTATCCCCAAATTAATATATTAAATCAATATAGTTCAAATAAAATTTTTGTTGATAAACACAATAATCTTGTTATAAACACAATAAACTAATTAACAAATATATCCACTAGAACACCATTCCAAAACATAGTTAAATCAACCATTTAAACAAGAGTAGAGAATACAAAAGCAGATCAGTGGAAGGGAACATAGAGGTATAGACATGTATATACAACAACTTTTTATAACATAAAAGTTGTATCACAAATCAATACAAAAGTGTATACATTGTATACTACTTTTTTTTTTTTTTTTTTTTTTTGAGTGGTGGCAAAAGAAGGGCTCACTATTAGGACAAAAATAAAACTGGGTCCCAGATTAACACCAGATATGAAGGTGTATTCTAGGCAGAAGACTACAAAAATGAGAAAAGTAAAACAGTTAGGGAAAGGAATTCAGGTAAATATCTTTATAATTTAGTGCCATTAAATGATTTCTTAGATTATTTTTGTCACGTTGTAGTTGGAGGCTATACAGATAAAATGTGTATCTATTTATACAGTAAACAGAAGCAACAGATTATCTATCTCTCTATCTATTTATGTATCTATCTATCTGTCTGTCTGTCTATACATTGCAACATGAATACTTTCAAAAATACTGTTTTTATTTGGAAACAGAATTAATTATATTTCAGAATCATGGGTAATAAATCAAAATACTTACACATACATTGAAAAAAAGATGTACACTAAAGACAATAACATGTTTGTTGTTCCAGTTATCTTCTGCTTAGTAACAAAGCACCTCAAAACTTAATAAATGAAAACAGCAATCATTCATTTTCTCATAAATCTGTGAGTCAGAAACTCAGGCACAGCTTCAGTAGGTAACTCCTGTGCTCATATTGTCTTTACAGAGGTCATTCACTGGTGTCAAGCTAGTAGCTGACTTGGTCCATAGTGTCCAAGACATCTTCATTCACATGTCTGACACCTTGGCAGAGAGATAAGATGGCTGGCTATACCTTCAGAGCCTGTCTCCACAGTTTTTTCAACAAGGTAATCAGAGCAAAAGACCAAAGCAGAAGCTGTCAATACACACAAAGGCTAGCCCTGGAACTGACATAGCATCACTTCCACCATATTTCTTTGGTCACAGGCCAACCCAAATTCAAGACACGGGGGAATAGATACTATCTTTTTTTGAAAAAAAAAAATTATTGAAATTTGGGTGAATGCTTACAGAGAAAATTTGTTCTCCATCCAATAGTTTGTACAAATTTTGTTTTGTGACATTGGTTGCAATCCCTTCAATGTAACAGCACTCTTTCCAATTTCTCTGAGATTCCCATTTCTACTCCTCCTTCTTTCCTGCACCTTCCTACCATCTGAGCTTTGTTTTGGGAAAATATTGCCCTTTTAGTCACATATAGTTGATTGTGCTGAGTATGTTCCTCCCTGGTGTTATTGTCAGAAAGTTGATCCCTGGGGGTGAGTCCAGTTGCAGATTTGAATAATGTCTAAGGGCCACAGTCTCGGGGTTTCATCAGTTTCTATCAGAAAAAGTAAGTCTGACCTTTTTTACAATTTTGAATTTTGTTCTACAAGTTTTTCCTCCTCTTTCTGTCCAGGACCTTCTATTGTGATCTTGGTCAGAGCAGTCAGTAGTGGTAGCTGGGTACCATCTAGTTCTTCTGGTTGCAGGGTATTGGAAGCTGTGGTTTGCATGGTCCATTAGTCCTTTAGGAGCTTTGGTAATGCAGTGCCTAAGGCATTTGACTGCTAACCAGAAGGCTGGCAGTTCAAAGCCACCAGCCACTCCTCGGAAGGAAGATTGGACGACCTACTTCCGTAGTGATACTGCGTTGGAAACCCAAGGAGGGGTCGCTATGAGTCAAATCTGACTTGTTTCTCTGAGTCTTTGATTTTCTTCACTTTTTTTTTTTCCTCTGGGGAGGAAGAGACCAATAATTGCTTCTTAGACAGCTGCTTATAAGTTAAGACCTTAGTAGCTACCTACTAAAATAGAATGCAGAACACCCTTTTTGTGTTTTGTGATATGGCAACTGACCTAGAGGTCCTCAAAGATTGTGCTCCTAAGTCCATTAAGTCCAGTGATTCATCCTTTCAAGGTGATTGGTTGTAGCTAAGAAATTTTCAGAACTTTGCCCCTGTATGCTCTACTACAGCCTTGGATATATTTGCAGAACATACAAATATGTATGTAGAAATATAGCATAGTGCCTAAGGCACTTGACTGCTAACCAGAAGGCTGGCAGTTCAAACACACCAGCCACTCCTTAGAAGGAAGGTTGGGAAATCTAATTCAATAGTGATACTGCCTTAGAAACCCAAGAAGGGGTCACTATGAATCAGGTCCTACTCAACGGCAAATAACAACAACAACATACTTGTATATACTTGTGGTTTTACTCCCATCACCTTCCCAGATCTGTTCAGCTTGTACATCTACCTATCTATTTAATCTTAGATCTTGTTTTTTTTTTTTATTTTTATTTTTATTTTTATTATGATTGCAGGGTTATGTATGTAATAGTATTTGCCTTTGTTGTCTTTTAATCCTGTGTACCACCCAATGTTCTTCCTTGACTTGATCAAGTTGTGCTGGTCTCCTCTTACTGTATATTGCCTTTTTCTTCACCCAAGTTAATATATGTTGCTGTTGTTATTATGTGCTGTTGAGTTGGATCCAACTCATAGAGACCCCTCCTTGGGTTTCCGAGGTGGTATCACTATGGAAGTAGATTGACCAACCTTCTTTCCAAGGAGTGGTTTGTGGGTTTGAACCACCAGCCTTCTGGTTAGCAGTCAAGTGCCTTAGGCACTACGCTACATATCCAGTCTGTAGTTGATGATTTACCTTCTTCTCCTTTCCCATCCTTAGAACCATCAAAGAATGTTTCTATTGGTGTGTAAACCTCTTGACTTTTTACAATAGTGGTCTCTTATAATATTGCTCCTTTTGTGATTGATTAATTTCATTTAGCATAGTGTCCTCCAGATTCATTCACATTATGAGTTGTTTTGCAGATTCTTCATTATTCTTTAACATTATATAGTATTCCTTTGTGTGTATGTACCATAGTTTGTTCATCCATTTATCCATTGATGGACACTTAGGTTGTTTCCATCTTTTTGCTATTGTAAATAATGCTGCAATGAACACAGGTGTGTCTGTATCTATTCTTGTCACAGCTCTTATTCCTCTAGGATATGTACCCAGTAGTGGGATTGCTAGATGATATGGTATAACCATTTCTAGCTTTTCAAGGAAGTGCCATACCATTTTCCACAATAGTTTTACCATTTTACATTCCCACCATCAATTTAAGAGAATTTCAATCTTTATACACAGTCACTAGCATTTGCTTTTTCTCTCTTTTTTTTTTTTTTTTTTTTTACTTTGTTGTTAATCCTGGTTTAAGATGATATCTCATTGTTTTGATTTACATCTCTCTAGTAACTGATGACCTCAGAATCCCAATGGCAGTTGCTATGAGTCAGAATTGACTTGACGGCAGTGGGTTTTTTCAAGTAACTAATGAAGGGCTTTGGTGGTGTAGTGGTTTAGGAATTCAGCTGTGTTTGTTGACTGCTTCTATGTCTCCTCTGGTGAAGTCTCTATTCATGTCCTCTGCCCATTTTTATCTAGTCTATCTTCTGTGTTTGTGCATTTTTTTAGTTATGTTTGATAGTCTGTGTTTGTGCATTTTTTTAGTTATGTTTGATAGTCTACTTATCCCAAAAATTAAGGCCCCTAAACTTGCTCCATTTTTTTCTTCCATATCTTTATAGTTTTAGATTTTACACTTGGATCTTTGATCCATCTTGAGTTAGTTTTCATGTTTGATGTGAAATATGGAACCTGCTCATTTTTCTGGAAATGGATAACCAATTTTGCCAGCTCCATTTCTTAATTACACTATCTCTTCCCCATTTAATGGATTTCAGCCCTTTGTTAAAGATCAGCTCTTCGTACATAGATGGATTTACATCTGGAATTCCATTGTGTTCTGTTGGTTTATGTCTGTTTCATTGTACCACTACCAGGTTGTTTTGACTACTGTGGCTGTATAGTAGGTTCTGAGATCTGGTGGTATGAGGTCTTCTACTTTTTTTTTTTTTTTTCTTCAATAATATTATACTTATCTCGGTTCTCATTCTTTTCCATACAAAGTTGATGAATAGTTTTTCCATCATGTTAAATAATGCTGCTTGAATTTGAATTGGGATTGCATGATATCTATGGATAGTTTAGATATTATTGACAATTTCACAAAGTTAAGTCTTCCTATCCATAAACATGGTATGCTTGTCCATTTATGTAGGTCTCTTTTGGTTTCTTACAGTTGTGTGTTGTAGATTTCTTTGTAACAGTCTTTTACATCCCTGGTTATATTTATTCCAAGTTATTTATTTATTTATTTATTTATGGGGGGATGTTGTAATTGATAAGGAGCTCTGAAGATGTAATAGATAAGGAATTTGGCTGCTAACCAGAAGGCCAGTTGTTCAAACCTACCAGTTCCTCCACAGGAGGAAGATGAGGCAATCTACTTCCATAAAGATTTATAGCCTTAGAAACCCATTGGAGGTTGCTATGAGTTGGAATCAACTTGATGGCAGTGGGTTTGGTTTTTTGTTTTTGTTTTTTTATTGGTACTGTAACTTGTAAGGAGCTCTGGTGGTGCAGTACCTAAGATATTTGACTATTAACCAAAAGTTTGGTAGTTTGAATCCACCAGCTGCTCTACAGAAGGAAGATGAGGAAATCTACTTTCATAAGATTTACCTGCTTGGGAACCCAATGGGGGTTGCTATCAAGTCATCAGAATCAACTTGATGGCAGTGAGCTTTTTTTTTTTTTTACTTGCCATTGTTTTCCTGATTTCTTTTCCAAGGTTCTCTTTGTTGGTATAGAGGAATCCAACTCAGCTTTGTATGTTGATCTTATATCCTGATAGCTTGCTGAATCTTTCTATTAGTTTCAGTAGCTTTCTTAATGAATCTTTGGGATTTTCTATGCATATTACTATATCATTTGAGAGTAGAGATAATTTTAGATCTTTCTTAAAAATTTTAATGTCTTTTATTTCACTTATTACCTTATTGTTCTATCTAGATGTGGTAGTTCAGTTTGTGTGTCAACTTGGCTGGACTTGGTTCAGTGGCTGGGCAGCTAGATGTAGTATTCCCCATGATGAGATTGGTAATCAACTTCATGGTGGAATCTACTGGGAGCAGCTTAGTAGCTGCCTTAGGGAATGTGGTCTTCTTCCTGTATATAATCAGAAACCTTTGGGAATGGTCTCTAGCATATGGCCTGCTTGGACCCTGCATGTACCCATGTCGTTTTTCAGTAGCCTGCCATGCTCTGCCAACCTTGGGACTTACAATGGACTTAAATTAATGGCCTGTTGTGTGGTTTGGTAACATCAGGACTATGCCTTTTTACTTGTCAACATTGGGCTTCTCAGCCTCAGCAGACAGCAGCTGTCTGAGTGAAGAAACCCTCTAGCTCCAGTGGGCCAGGAACAGGAGTCAGAGCTGGATTCCAAGGTTGAGGGGCTTTCGCCCAGCCCCTAGAGACTGGCACTTTGAACTTGGACTTTAAAGCCTCCAAACTATAAGAGAATAAACTCTTATCTGTTAAGGTCATCCTGTTTGTGATATATTCTTGTCAGAGTGGCAGTAGGTAACCAGAGCAGAATTTGGTACCAAGAGAGTGGGGTGCTACTCTGACAGATACCTAAAATGTGGAAACAGCAGTGGAGTGCGTCCTTAACCCAAAACACTGGCAGAGAGACCCTGGAATACAGAATGAGAGACAGCAGTAACAGAGCCCAGAAACTGGCATTAAACACCAACATGCTTACCAGCCCACAGAGGAGAAAGCTGGTGCCATTGGGTAGGAGGCTTCCTAGCTGAGTGGGTTGCCTTTGGGCATTAATTGGTGAAGAGACCAGTATGAAATGAAGTAGCAGGTTGGCTGGACTACGGAGCAAGAGAGCTGAGTGCTTTTGGGGTAGGAAGATTTCCTGCGGAGTGGGTTGCCTTTGGCATTAATTGGCAGAAGCAGAGAGACCAAGGAAATGGAAGCAGAGCTGCCTCAGCCTGAAAGGGTAGGACCATGGTCTTTGGGAGTAGAACGACCACAGCCCTCTAGGTTTCAAAGAGCCAGGCCTTCACCAACTAGGTTCTGGTGTGTGGGGCTGCTCTTTCATGTGAGCCAGTGGGATGGAGCCATAGCCTCTGCCCAAGAGTGAGGGGATGGGGATGCCATGCCCAAGAGGGAGAAGAATGGGGCCCACCAGTCCAAGGGGGTGAGGTCACCACTTAAAGGAACTGGGGGACTGGAGCCACCCAGTGAGAGAGATATGTACAGATGCCACCCAATGGAGATCTGTGCAGATGCCAACTCTTATCTGTGAAGGTCATCCCATGTGTGATATATTTTTGTCAGAGTAGGTAACCAGAACACTAGGACTTCCAATACAATATTTAATAAGAGTGGTAATAAGGGACATCCTTTTCTGGGTTCTTATTCTCAAGGGGAATGTTTTTTCAGTCCACTTCCATTGACAACAATGTTAGCTGTTGATTTTGTATGAAAAAACAAACAAAACTCACTGCCACTGAGTCTGATCTGACTCACAGTGACCCCTCCAGCAGTGTCTGAAGCGGTATCTCTATAGAAGTAGATTGCACAGTCCTCTTTCCAAGGAGTGTCTGGTGGGTTTGAACCACCAGCCTTCTGGTTAGCAGTCAAATGCTTTAAGCACTACACCACCAGAACTTCTCCCATTGGTTTTGTGTAAATGCTCTTTCTTACATTGAGAAATTTCCCTTCTATTACTATTTTGCTGAGTTTTTTTTTTTTTTTAAATCAGGAATGGTTGTTGGACTTTATCAATTTTTTTTTTCTTATCGATTGACATGATCATGTGATTCTTTTCTTTAGTTTTATTTATGTGGTGGATTATATTGATTGACTTTTAAATGTTGAATCATCCTTGCATACATGGTAGAGAAGCTGGCACCTCTTGTCTGTGAGTCCGTCCCCAACATGAGTGGCTGAGAGAAGTGATGGGCTCCAGCTTGTAGACCCTGGCTCTGGAAGGTGGAGTGGTGGTGAGAGCCACCAGATTGCAACTGCATGCAGGGTGGATGGATATGGGGGCACTGCAATGTACTGGCTTCGAGCTTGGGAGATTGCTGGGCACAGTAGGTGAAATGACTGCACTTAACTTAGTAGGGTGAGGAGTACTCCTGCCTGGCTCTGGATGTGAGTGCACAGTCACTCTTGCTTGTCTACCTCATGTGATAGAGGATTCAGCTAGGGACACTGCTTGCTTTATCTCAATAAGGCCACACTACACCAGTTTGTCTGGCAGGATCCTGATGATCTATAGTTCTTCGTGATCTATAGTTCTAACATGATCCATGTTAACACTGGATGATATTTATGTGAGCATCAGTTATATGGATTTGATAGCTTTCTGTAAATTAAAATTCTGATAGCTGGTTTTGTACAGTATCTCCTTCATTTTGGTACCCAGTCCAATGTTTCAGCCTTGTGTTTGAGGGTCAGGATTCCAAAGTTGTGATCTCTATCTGATTCATTTATTTTCTCTGGTCTTTGTTGTAAAAGAGACATTATGAAGTTTCAGACTATGCCAGCACCTTGGACAACCTCCCAGATCCCATCTTTTGATGGGAGAGTTATTGAGGTATTTTTAGCTATCTGGTGTAGTCCCTAAGGCATTTGACTGCTAACCAGAAGGCTAGTGGTTCAAACTCATCAGCCACTCCTCAGAAGAAAGATTGGGCAAGCTACTCCCCTAGTGATACCACCTCAGAAACCCAAGGAGGGATTGCTATGAGTCTGATCCAACTCTACAACAGCGAGCTTGGTTTGTTTTTTGGTTTATACAACTTTGTATACAAAGGAAGAAAAAAATAGGGCTAGATACAAGAGAATAAAGAGAATAATAAGAGTGTTAAAAAAAAAAAAAAAGATAATAAGGTGCCATGAACTGAAGAGAATGTACCTGATATCCCCCCCCAAAAAAAAAACCACCTCACTGCCGTGGAGTAAGTCTCAACTCATAGTGACCCCTCCTTGGGTTTCCAAGGCAGTATCTATAATGAAGTAGATTGTCTAGTCTTCCTTCTGTGGAGTGGCTGATAGATTTGAACCACCAGCCTTTTGGTTAGTAGTCAGATGCCTTAAGCACTATGCCACCAGAGCTCCTATTATAAAGACAATATACATAAAAATCGTTTTTCATCTATAGCAACGTATGGAATAATCAAACAGCAAAAACATCTAAAGCTATAAAATAAGAAATGAACAATACATTACATGATAGGACAATGATGTAAACAAGGTTTAATTTTACAATTATATAAGAGCTCCTGTACCTGATATAGATATTAAAAAAAAAGCAATCAGATTCATTTTAAAGGCTGGAGACTCCTATAATTCTGTTCTCTACCTTTAGTTTAATTATTCATTTAGGTTCATTATTTTCTGCCCAAACATTATGGGCAATATTTCTACATTAATCTATATTACTAGCATCAGTGCAGTAGTATAGATTAGGAAAAGAATGACACATTAATTTTCCTGATTTGAAAAAATATTGTAAGATTATTAACATGTTAACACTGGATATTTATGTGAGCATTAGTTATATGGATTTGATAGCTTTCTGTAAATTAGAAATATCTCATAAATTATAAAATTAATATTCACCATTAAATGAATATCACTAGAAAAATTTAAATACTAACATTTTTGAATGAATAAGCAACCTAAAATTCTGAAGAAAGAATTCTTAATTCATTTACACTGTCTTCAAAATTAAGCAGAAGCACAGCTGCATTTTATAAACAAAAGTGCTTTGCACACTCATTTTCCTCAGCCTAAAATAGAATGTGAATGCATATGATTGTTCTTTTTTTAAAAGAAATAAAACCATAAATCATTTTTTAGAGGAAGATTACAATTTGCAGGCAACATTTCTTAAAACATGAAATTTATTGTGGAATCTATCCAGAATTTTGGTTTAAGTTAAGAAATTGTAATGAATACCTTTTTTAAAATGATATTCAGATATTTTTCAATCTGTTTGTATATAGGTACCTAACTTCAAGACAATTAAAACATCCTTTGGAATCAGCAATTAGATAACAGTATGATCTTAGAGAATTTAATTATTCTTCAAGTCTTTGTTTAATGTGAGGTTAAACTGCAAATCTTGTAGTCTTTCCCATAAAACTTTGTTCATATATATATATATATATATATATATATATATATATATATATACACACACACACACACACAAACACATATTAGCAGAACTCACAATAAGATGAAAGATAGTATTTGATAAAGTCACTGATAAGATTTTCAGATAATAAATGTATATTATTGCAGAGGAAGGTGATATTGAAGCAGAAATGGTAGGAAAGAGGAGGAAAAAATTGACCTAGAACTTGAATAGGTACACAAGAATGAGAAGCACTTAAAGTTAAGTAAACATCATGAGAAGGGCTAAGGCAACAGGAATGAAGATTTGTCCAGCGAAGAGTCAATAAACCAACTTTGATGGAGCAGGTAGAGATTGCAACTTGTGGCTGAATCCTACCCTGGGGTTTTATTTGTCAAGAAGAGTGGTTTTCAAATACTTGCTAGTTGCTCACATTTTTTTTTCAAAAAAATGGAGAGTTTATCTGGCTCTCCAAAAAAAATAAGAATATGTGACAAAATTTGCCCCTATTCCCACATGGAACTGAGCATTCTCTCTATAGTTTTCCACAGTACCCATCAAAATCTATGACACTCAACTAATTTTTATCTGTATTTCCTGACTAGCCCCCATAGACATCTCAATATGTCAAAGCAAGAGAAAAACTACAATTTTAAAAGAGTTGTAGGAATTGCAATTACAGCCTCTGAGATTTTACTATTATGAGGCAATAGTTTTTCTCTTACATGACCTCTTTGGCCCTGGCTTTGTAATTCTTCCAAAATAATTTTTTAGAGCTCTGGTAGCATAGTGCCTAAGGCACTTGACTGCTAACCAGAAGGCTGGCAGTTCAAACCCACCAGCCACTCCTCGGAAGGAAGGTTGGGCAATCCTACTTCCATAGTGATACTGCCTCGGAAACCCAAGGAGGGGTCGCTATGAGTCGGGGCTGACTCAACGGCAAATAACAACAACAACAACAACAATCTCACAAGGCATTGCTCTGTTCATTATTGGCATAAGTGGTTTGCAGGGGATTGGTAGGTTTATTGCCTGCATAAACTACTTGTGGGGATTGGTCAGTTTACTATCTCCGTAAGAGGTTTACAAATCCACCCAATAGGATTGGTAAATTTACAGTCTGTCTGAGGGATCGGTCAGTTTATGGAAGCCATGCTCTGAAATTGACAAGGAGTTTCCTTATACGAGGGCTCAACCTCACAAAGGTTTGGAGGCCTCCTGATATATGAGAAGCAGAAGGGGAGCACATCTTTTGGACATAGGGCTCTGCATTGAGATGCTCCTAAACCAAATCCCTGCCATAGAGTCAACTCTGACTCATTACAATCCCCAGATCCCATTGGGTTTCCAAGGCTATAAATCTTTTCAGAAGTAGATTGCCTCATTTTCCTCCTGCAGAGCATCTGGTGGTTTGAACCACTGATCTACTGGTTAGCAGCCAAATGTTCCACCCACTATGCCACTGCTTGAGAACCTGCTAGAGGCACTGAAATACAGGCCAAGGACTGTAACACTGAGAGGTTACATACGCTGAGCTGATAACACTGAAGATGTAGAGAAGCACAAAAAACACAGCAGAGCCAAGCGACAGAGAATCAGTCTCAGTAATGTGAGTTACGATAACTATAAGAGCAGCCAGAAGTAGCAGTGGGTAGAGTCAACCAGAATGGAGCTCGTCACCTCTAGGCAGAAAATTTCCAGTGGAGCTGGTTACTCCATAAAGGAGCACCAGCTACAATGCAGGCCCTGGAGGAAGACACCTGAAAAGAGCATGTAGCAGCAAGGGGCTGAGCTAGGATGTTTTTGGCAGCAACAGATGCCCTGGCTGTGCTAAGAACTGTATCCCTAAGCTTGAAAGGCCAGAGAGGAGGCACAAAGAAACCTAGGCATATGTCATGCAAGCATAAATGTGTGCTTGTTTGTTTTCCCTTATTATTATATTTCTTTTTTTTCAAAAATATTCCAATATTCAACCACCTTTATCATAAAGTCAATGCCTTGCAAAAAAAAAAAAATCTTCCCCCTTCCTGCTCTCTCCTACTCCTTTGTTGTTGTTGTTAGGTGCCATCGAGTCATTTCCAACTCATAGCAATGCCATGCACAGCAGAACAAAACACTGCCCGATCCTGCACCAGCTCCATGATCCCTGGTGTACTTGAGCCCATCATCACAGCCACCATGTCAATCCATCTAGTTGAAGGCCTTCCCCTCTTTCGTCGACCCTCCGCCCTATCAAACATGACATCCTTCTCCAGGTAATGGTCCCTTCTGACAACATGACCAAAGTAGGTGAGACGAAGTCTGGCTATTCGCACTTTCAAGGAGCATTTCAGGTGCACTTCCTCCAGGACAGATCTGTTAGTTCTTTTAGCAGTTCATGGTATTTTCAGCATTCTTCGCCAGCACCACAACTCAAAA
>NW_006921749.1:6372559-6390006 GCF_000298275.1 Orycteropus afer afer | reverse complement strand
TATGAGCAGTTGATGGTCTGTTCCACAATCAGCTCCTGGCCTGGTTTTGGCTGAAGATATTGAGCTTTTCCACCACCTCTTACCACAGATGTAGTTAATCTGATTCCTGTGTGTTCCATCTGGTGAAGTCCACATGTAGAGCCGCCGTTTGTGTTGTTGAAAAATGGTGTTTGCAATGAATCATTTTGTTGTTGTTGTTGTTGTTATGTGCCGTTGAGTCAAACCCGACTCATAACGACCCTTCCTTGGGTTTCTGAGGCAGTATCACTACGGAAATAGATTGCCCCATCTTCCGTCCGAGGAGTGGCTGGTGGGTTTAAACCACCAGCCTTCTAGTTAGCAGTCAAGTGCCTTAGGCACTACTTACCAAAGCTCTGGAATAAGTCATTGGTCTTACAAAATTCTACATGCAAGTTCCAGCATTACTTCTGTCACCAAGGCCAAATTTTCCAACTACCGGTGATTCTTCTTTGCTTCCAACTTTTGCATTCCAGTCACTAGTGATAATTAACACATCCTGATTGCAAGTTTGGTCAATTTCAGACTGCAGAACTTGATAAAAATCTTCAACTTCCTCATCTTTGGTTTTGGTGGTTGGTGCATAAATTTGAATAATAGTCGTATTAACAGGTCTTCCTTGTAGGCGTATGGTTATTATCCTATCACTGGCAGCATTGTACTTCAGGACAGATCTTGAAACATCCTTTGTGATGATGAATGCCACACCATTCCTCTTCAAGCTGTCATTCCTGGCATAGTAGATCATATGGTTGTCTGATTCAAAATGGCCAAAAGCAGTCCATTTCAGCTCACTAATGCCGAGGATATCAATCTTTATGCATTCCATTTAATTTTTGACAACTTCCAATTTTTCTACATTCATATGTCGTACATTCCATGTTCTGATGATTAATGGATGTCTGTCACTGTTTCTCCTCAATTTGAGTGGTGCCACATCAGCAAATGGAGGTCTCAAAAGCTTTATCTTATCCATATGAGTAAGGTAGAGCTTTTTAATCCCCTTTCTCCTGCTCTCCTGCCCTGCTGCTTTGGGCGTGCCTGGGTCCCCTCTCCTCACCTGGATCCCTGCAGCTGACTCCTGGTAACCACTAAAAATTTTAGGTATATATACACACACACACACACACACATATACATGTACACATACACATGTGTGTGTGCTTATTTAACCTATCCAGTAATTTTTCCTTCCCTCTCATCCCTGTTAATCAACAAAGAATGCTTCCTTCCATATATAAACTTTCCTTGACTTTTTTACATTAGTGGATTCAGACAATATTTGTTATTCTGTGATTGACTTATTTCACACAGCATAATGTCCTCCAGGTTCATCCATGTTATGTCATGTTTTGTAGATTCTACGTAAGTCTTTAGTGTTGTATAATATCCCATTGTGTTTATATACCACAGTTTGGTTACCCATTCCTCCGCTGAAGGACACTTAAATGGTTTCCATCTCTTTGCTATTGTGAATAGTGCTGTGATGAACATGGGTGTGCACATATCTATTCATGTTCTGGTTCTCTATTCTTTAGGATACATACCTAATAATGGGATTGCTGGACCAATTGGTACATCTATTTCCAACTTTTCAAGGAATCACCATATGGATTTCCATGGAGGTTGTATCATTATATAGTCCCTCTAGCAGTGTATAAGAGTTTCATTTCTGTTTTGATTTGCATCTCTCTATTGGTTGGGACCTCTGTTGGCATAGTACCTAAGGCATTCAACTCCTAACCATAAGACTGGTGGTTCAAACTGACCAAGCACTCCTCAGAAGGAAGATTGGGCAATCTACTTCCATAGTGATACTGCCTTGGAAACCCAAGGAGGGGTTGCTATGAATCAGATCCAATTCGATGGCAGTGAGTTTGGTTTGTTTTATTGGTTAATGATCATGAACATTTCTTCATGTGTTCCTTGGCTGCCTGAATATCTTCTTTGGTGAAGTGTCTCTTTATATCTTCCATCCATTTTTAAAATTGGATTGTTTGTCTTTTTGATGTTGAGGTGTTAGCATATCCTATAAATGTTAGAGATAAGTCCCTTGTCAGATATGTCATTGCTGAATATTTTTTCCCAATCTGTAGGTTCTTTTTTCATTCTTTTGGTGCAATGTTGTGATGCACATAAAAATTTCGTTTTCAGAAGGTCCCAATCATCTAGTTTATCTTCTGCTATTTGTGCATTTGGGGTTATGCTTGATAGCCTATATATGCCATAAATTAGAGCCCCTGAGTTTGCTCTATTTTTTTCTTTGATGAACTTTATGGTTTCAGATTTCACATTTAAGTCTTTGATCCATCTGGAGTTAGTTTTGTGTATGATGAGATCTTGTTTCATTTTTCTGCAAATGGATATACAGTTTAGCAAGCACTATTTGTTAGAGACTATCTCTTCCCCATTTAATGGATTTTAACATTCTGTCAAAGATCAGCTGCCCATACATTGATGGATCTGTTTCTGGGTTCTCAATTCTGTTGCACTGGTCTATGTGTCTGGCATTGTACCAATACCAGGCTGTTTTGACAACTGTGGCTGTATAGTAGGTATTGAGATCCAGGAGTGTGAGACCTCTTATTTTGTTTTTCTTCTTCAATGGTGACTTCCTTATCCAAGATCTCTTTCTTTTCCACACAAAATTAGTGATTGGTTTTTCCATGTCCTTAAAGAATGTTGATGGAATCTGGATCAAGATTGCATTGAATGCATAGATTTCTTTGGGTAATATTGACTTTCCAGAATGTTCAATCTTCCTATCCATGAGCATGGTATGTTCTTCCATTTATGTAGATTCCTTGAAAGTTTCATGAAGTAGTGTTCTATAGTTTTCTTTGTATAGGTCTTTTGTGTTCCTGGTAAGATTTATTCCCAAATATTTTATCTTTTTGGTAGCTATTGTAAATGATATTGATTTCCTTATTTCCTTTTCAGAGACCTCTTTGCTGCTGTAGAAGAATTCAACTGATCTTTTATGTTGATCTTGTATCTTGCCACTATGATAAATCTTTCAATTAGTCCCAGTTTTCTTGCTAAGTCTTTTGGGGTTTCTATGTATAGGATCATATTACCTGCAAATAGGGGTAGTTTTACTTCTTCTTTACAAATTTAGATGCTTTTGATTTCCTTTTCTTCCCTTATTGCCCTGACTAGGACTTCCAACACGGTGTTGAAAAGAAGTGATAAAATGCATCTTTGTGTAGATCCTGTTCACAAGGGGAATGGTTTCAGTCTCTCTCCATTGAGAATAATGTTAGCTGTTGGTTCTGCATATATGTCTGTTATTATGTTGAGGAATTTCCCTTCTATTCCTGTTTTTCTGAGTTTTTATCAGGAATGGGTATTGGATTTTATCAGATTCCTTTTCTGTGTCAATTGCTTTGTGACTCTTCCTTTATTTTACTTATGTGATGGATTACTTTTATTGTTTTTCTAATGTTGAACCATTCTTAGGTATCTAATATGAATCCTACTTATTCATGATATATTATTTTTTGATATGTTGTTGGAGTCTATTGGCTAGGATTTTATTGAATATTTTTGTGTCCATATTCATGAAGGATCCCTTTCTGACATAAGTTCTTCTCTTACAGTGCTAAGTGGAGGGAACTGGTTCACCTCAAATCTGTTCCTGTTTACTACTTTTGTTCTATAAGTAATCTGTTCTAGCATTTACTTTTTACCTTCTGTAAATAATAATGCCTTTCAATTGCCAACACTGTGAAAATGTCTGTGTGTCCATCCAATAGAATTGGATCATAGAGTCTTCATTCTAGCAATCTCACGATTTCTATGGATTTAGTGACAAAACCTGTGTGTATGTCTGTGTGTACACATGTGCACAAAATTTAACTATATAATAATTTTTTAATGAGAGGATTTATGTTCATAAAATATATTTTTTTTGAATATTAAAATTAGTTATAATTAAGTAACCAAAAATGTTGGAACAGAAGAGAAATTCCCTCAGGAATTCAGAATACATCATTAGCTCAATTAGGAGATTAATTTTTCAAGGTAATTACTTTCCTAGAGGTGAAAGAATTTTTTTTTTTTAAAATAGGGCAGAAAGCTGTCCCATTGGAATCAATGCCATGAGACAAAATATGTATGAACTGCTATATGGAAAATGAATTTGCTCTATAAACTTTCACTCAAATCACAATAAAAATTAAAAAAAAAAAAAAAGGTGGACAGTAAAAGGTGAGTGTTGGACTTTGGCTTGGGGCTAAATAAGGGAATAGATATAAAGAGTTTATTTGTTTGTTGTTCTAAGTTTCAGATCTGGCTACCAACAAACTACTTTTGTCATTATCAGCATCTCTTGTCCTTTGTTTAGTTTCCAAAAGACCATCAGCAAGCCTGAGACTATTAGACTTATTACAGCAAGGCAGGGAACCATCTTGCCAGTATCTTAGTGGTGTTTCAAAATGGAAAATTATTCCCCAGTCTCAGTGATTTTAAAATAAATGTTACAAGGTGAGAAATGGTTGAGTTTGGGTAGGATTTATGACTTAATAGGTTTTGATTGGTGTGCAAAGGAATAAAGGGTTTTGAAGTAAGTCATCATGCAAAAGTTGTAGTCTCGGCAAGGAATACTTTAGTTGATTCATAATCCTTTTTTCCCAAGAACAGGTATTTCCTGGAGCAAGCATCTGTTATTTCTGCTTGATGTTAGCATTTTTTAACATAGGGAGGTTGTTAATTTTAGTTGCTGCTGTAGAGTAGAACTGTGCACCATAGTGTTCCAGGCTGTGACCTTTCAGAAGCAGATCACGAGGCCTCTCTTCTAAGGCACCTTTGGTGATTTTAAACCACCAACATCTAAGGAATCAGTAGAACACTTAAGTGGTTGTGTCACCCAGCAATGTCCAATATAGGAATAGGACAGTATATCCCATACGGTCACTGTTTAACATAGTAACAAGAAAGTATATCTTATACCAGTATGTTAGCCTTGGTTCTCATTATTCAACACAGAACTCTACTTTTTCTCGTGTATGAAAAATAGTGATAACATCTTCAGAGAGATCCTGCCTAATCACTCCATATGACATATGTCTTCACTCCTCATCTCTGTTATTCTCTTTGTCCCTGTTTGTTTCCTTCATTGTATATAGCCCTTCATCATTTTTCATTATACTTTTTTGTTTGCTTATTTGCTTTTTTGTTTCTGTTTGTGTTTTTAATTCTTTCTTGTTAAATACTATAAGCTCCATTGACATAGGAGTCCATGTCTATCTTGTTCATCCTATTATCTTCAATATTTAGACTTAAGCACAGTGCTAAAGTCAAAGAAGAACACTGTGTTGAATGTGTAAATTAAGAAAAGAATAGTATCCATCAAATTGGCAGTAGAGAATAGAGAACTCCAAAAGGGATGTGAAATTCATTTTTTAAAAGGGGGGGAAGTTATAGATCCCCTCATTTACTTGTACACATTGAGAAAATATTTTTGTTTTTGGCAGAATATTGAGATGATTTACTAATAGTGAAAAAATCTGATAAAAGTCAAAATTTGATTATTATTAATTTTGGAAAAGCAAAAATTTGTACAAGAATGGAAAAAGCTCTTTACATAGCTCAGCTTTGAATCATATTTATGTAGGCCTAAAAATGTAATCAATAACCAAAAATAATTATATAACTACACTGGGAAATGGAAGAAGGGCAATTCACCGAGTATGGGAGGATAGTTACTATTCCATAGTAGAAATCAAAACTAAAATAATAAAACCAACTACTACAAGTCAATATAAGCATGTTGCTTAGAAATTTAGAGCAAATTCGAGAAGAATTAAAGAAACTGAAATGGTTAATCTCCAGGGTAAATAAGGAAGAGGTTAAAAAAAACCCACAACTGTTGCCGTGGAGTCGGATGTGACCCATAGTGACCCCTCCTTGGGTTTCTGAGGCAGTATCATTATGGAAGTAGATTGCCTAACCTTCCTTCCAGAGAGTGTCTGGTGGGTTTGAACCACCAGCTTCTGGTTAGCAGTCAGGTGCCTTAGGCACTACGCTACCAAAGGGTAGATGAGAGCAATAGAGCAAAAAATAGCTTGTATATGTTATTATAAGGTTTATATAAGTGCTGTCAGTTAAAAAGCATTTATATATTTAATTTTAATGAAATATTAGAGTGTTAAAGTGAAATTATAAAAACATATCAAATAAACTCTTATATAAAACTTGGTCGACAGATATTAGCTTCCCATTGTTACATGACCAAGTACAAAACTTTTGGTATCTTACATTTCCAGTCTCCAACTACTATCACTTCACTCCACATACCTCCAGCTATGATCACTCATCTCCAAATATTCTATGCTTTTTCATGATTTCATACTTCTCTTTTCCTCTATTTGCCCTGATAAACCTACTGGAAAACTCCTACCCAAATTTGTAGACCCAGCTTAAAGATCTTCATGTTTTTCACACTTTTTGAATCCTTTACCACCTCATGAACAACTGCTAGCTCTTTATGCACCCTTGTGTTTTTTGGACTATGATATTTTCTCTTTTCCACGTACAGTTTGTCCATAGTCAGTGTTCTTGAAAATAGAAAAATTAGATTAAGATTGGGGATGAACATGCAAATTCATCACTGCTACCTACAAAACAACTGAAAATCCATTCCTAACAATAAGTCAAGAAATAAAATAACATTTTGCACTGTGCAAATATTTGCTGCAAAAAGACTTCCTTAAAGTGTTAATATGCAAAAATGTCACTTTGAACATTAATGTGTGTCTGACTCAAGCCACATTATTTTCAATCACCTCAGATGCATGTGAAAGCTAGAAAATAAATAAAGAAGACTGAAGAAGAATTGATACATTTGAATTATGATGTTGGCAAAGATTATAGAATATGCCATGGAGTGCCAGAAGAACAACCAAATCTGTCTTGGAAGAAGTACAACCAGATTTTTCCTTAGCAAGGATGGTCAGACTTTGTCTCACAAACTTTGGATGTGTTACCAGGAGGGACTTTTCCCTGGAGAAGGACATTATACATGTTAAACTTGTTGTTATGTGCCGTTGAATCGGACCCGACTCATAGCAACCCCTCCTTGGGTTTCCGAGGCAGTATCACTACAGAAGTAAATTGCCCCATCTTCCTTCCGAACATGTTAAACTAGAGGGTCATAAAAAAAAGGAAGATCTTCAATGAGATGGATTGATACAACCACTGAAACAATGGGTGTTTCGTTCTGATGTAGCTAAGAGTTGGAACCAACTCAATGGTACCTAACTACTACAACAGCTAATAAAGTTAAAAACATCCTCTTTGCTTACAAAAGCAGGGTTAAAAAAAAAAAAAATAGAGTTACTGAGCTCTGTTTGCTGAAATTTAAGAGAACTAATTCTCATTCCTGAATATTTCAATTTCAAAAATTTATTTCTGCAAAATGAATCTTTTCCGTCCTAGTGATAATTTTCATTGATCAAGTCTAATTATTTTACTTAGAAAAGTTTATAAGAATATTAAAAAGATAATGTTGTTTTAAATTCATCCTGTGTTCATTCTTAGCCTTCTGAGTCTGAATGTTAACACAATTCATCGGGTCCTCCAAATGACTTTGTTTCAGTAATGTGTTGATGACAGCTATTTGCTGGTTCAAATTTAAATTTTCTTTTCCTGTACTATTTAAATTCTAATTGGCACTGACAGCCAGTGGTCATAAAGAGAATACAGTTACAGAAATAATGGGGGGGTTCACTACAGCATATAGCAGAAATAACCAGAGGACGGACTTAACATGGCCTGATGAGCATGAAGAATATGCACTTAATACCACAAAAATTATATCTCATTTCAATAGCAATATTCACCAATTTCATTACTCCTACTAGTAAGATGACAGTTTAAAACTTTCATAATAAAAGAATCTCAACATATTCTCTTTTGTGATGATCTAAACATGACATTGCTTTCGATTTTTTTGTTGATATGGCTTTTGGCAGTGCTCACTAATCACCTACATATCTCTGAATATTTTATATAAAATAAACTGTCAATACTGCCATAAAAACTGTCAAATGTTCTGTTTTATTTCTCTTAGCAACATAAATGTCAGTTATGTCATTGGTCTTTGTAACACTAAATATACAGTTGTTGTTAAGTGCTGATAAGTTTGGTTTTCAACTCATAGAGACCAAATGTGATGGATGCCCCATTGGATTTTGTAGGTTGTAATCTTTAAGGGGACAGAGCATCAGGTCTTTCCCCAGTGAAATTGTTTGGTGAGTTTGAATTGCCAGCCTTTCAATTAGCAGCTTAGTGGACAACAATTATACCACCAGGCTCCTTAAATACTCAGCGGCAGTTTAATATATCCAAACAGCTTAATACAATCAAAATTGCTCCATTCACTTTCAAGTGGTTCAGATAAATTTGATAGCCATACATACAAGTATAATAATATTGAATTTAAAATTCTTTACTTATGTATGAATAAAAGTAGAAAAAGATTATCTGAACTCTGATACATTGTATTTGGATCAAGGTCAGCATGTTTATAACAAACTATTAAACAACTCTACCAGGTTCAGTCCCCTAGTTGCCAAAACAGACTCATTCCAATATTTAACCATGACTTACCTACCCCAGATGCCACATCACACATCAATCCCAGTGAGAATTTACCTTTTCAGATTTGGATTCACAGTGAAGACAGATATACTTAAGCAGTATAAATCTTACAAGTTCCTTATAGTTGGGGAACAGGTCTTTATTTATAATCTATAATGTCTAACACACTACAATAAATATCTGCTAATGACTGTGGGAAACATTGCTTCAGGTTGCTTCAGTCAGTAAGAATTTTGGAAATTGTTAGAGTAATATTTTGCAACTAAGTATTTTTAGCATATTATTTGTTAAGTAAGATCTAAAATGAGAGACATGAATGTTTCTGGGATCAATTTCTTATAGAGTGACATGATAAAAAAAAAAGAAAAAACATTTTTTAATATGGCCCTAGTTACAAAGCCTAGTTGATGGCAGAATAGAAGGTATATATGACCAAAAACCTTAGTAAGAGGTCATTTTAAAAGGCCAGAACTAGAGAGTCAGTTCCCTATTGATTTGTGGTTCTAGGACATAAAGGAGAAAACCTTGTGAGAGAGATACATCTGCTTGTGCATATAAGGTATGGAAATAGATGATGTCCCAGAAACAAAATATGAAGACCTTATTGAAAGATTGCATATTAATGCCTGAAGCAGTTTCTCATCGCCACAATAACTCAAAAAGCTCCTATTTATTATTATTTTTTTTATTTCCCTAACCCTTCTCCCTCCTACAAGTCATACTTTAAAACCAAAAACAGATTACCATCAAGTTAGTTTCAACTCATAGAGAACCTATAGGACAGAGAAGAACTGGCTTAAGGGGTTTCCAAGGCTATAAATCTTTATGGAAGCAGACTTCTATATTTTTCTCCCACAAAGCAGTTAGTGAGTTCAAACTGGCAACCTTTGGATAGCAATTTTGTGTTTAACCACTGCACCACCAGAGCTCTTTAGTAACAGTTTAGGCTCCTGAAATTCTGTAAAAAACTTGAAAGAGGATTAATCAACTTCCAGAATGTATGTTTGCCAAGCCTCTCTGTTCTTCTATTTACAGCCCAGACATTAAAAGAATATGAATTATTTATCAGGGCTAAAATGATAAGTGAAAATGTGGCTCCCATTTTCAAGGACCTAAAAACCACTGGCTGCACCACGGATGTGGTCCTTCAAATCGTCATTACACAAGGACAGGAGATCTCACCTGCTCTTTGTATTTCTGGTCCCACCCCCTCACACCTGGTGCTGCTGCACTTAATGCTGTACAGTGGTTGCTTGCGTCGTCATGGCGGGCCCTCTGGCTCTTTCTGGGCGGGCTTGTCCAGGCTGCTCCTGTTGCCTGTGGGTTCACTACGCAAGGGGTAGGGAGCCCAGGCCCTATTAGCAGTGATCCTGACCCTGATTCCAACTGGGAGCCAGAGGAGCAGGAGCTGTAGGAGGTGAGAGGTACCAACTCCTTCCCGGGCCCACAGTCTGAAGCAAGGCCTCTCGCCAGAGCACTCCAGAGCGCAGCCCCGGGCATCGTACGTTCAGCTGCAGCATCCAGAGCGGCCCTTGCTCCTTTTCATTTGTCTGGGGCGCAGGGGCAGGTGTTCACCTACTTTGTGACCACGTGTTCTTTTATATATTTCATCACCCATTGGAGTTCAGCATGCTTTTGGGCCGTTATTGTTTTAGGTGTTAGATGACATGGACTAAGCAGACAGAGCAAGCTTAAGACAAGGCCTAGTTGCCTTTACTTACAAAGAGGAAAGGGCTGGTTTAGCCTGAGGCTCTCCAACCATTCATCTTGCTTCTACGCCTGGCCTCTGCTATAGGTTCTCTCTCTCAGTGCCCTGAAACCACAGAAAAACGCAATCCAGTTCCAGAAAATTCAGAGGCAAATGGAGGCTCCAGGTGCCCTGCCCAGGACCCTGATGTGGGAAGCCATGGAGCAGATCTGATGTTTACATAAGGAATTTGCAGAATCCTGCTCAGTTCCTAGATTGGCCGAAGGCTTTGATGTCAGCACTGATATCAATGATAAGGGTTTTAAAAAGCAAGTTTGTACCCACACTGGAACAGAAACTGAAGCAGGATCAAAGAGTTCTTAAGAAAGCTGGACTAGCCCACTCACTCCAGCAGATTCAGGCCTCTGGGAATACCACAAGCAGTTCTCTGTCAGCCACCCTGTATCAGGCTCTTTGCTGAGGCCAGAAGGTGAAGCCTCATCCAGAGGCCAGAGTCGCAGCACAGCCTTGAAAGTGATAGAGTGAAAAACTCATCATACAAATACACCAAAGAGACAGAGGAGAAGAAATGAAAGAATCCAGAACCTGGAAGAAATAAAGGAGAGCTTTGTGCCTGGAGCTGCAGCCCTGGGTCATCAGAGGGAGTTGCAGAAGTACTCCACCAGTAACCGTGAGGGCTCTGGAAGAACTGATAGTGATGGATTACCAAGTGATGAGAAGCTGGAGGAGTTGAAGATTGAGTAGTCAAGTGTCCAGAACTTTACCAGAAAGTAGTGCAGACAGGGCAGAGTTCTTTGACAGCAAGGGGAACGTCCTGTATACAATTTGAGCTGGGGCCTGCCTTGTAGCAATGCCATGTGAAACAGCTGGATAAGTGTATTTGGAGATATCTGGATTTCTGTTTATGAATTAGCCACCTTAGAATAGGAAGTGGTGATGGGCTTGGAATATGAGTGGGAAAGAGCTGCTTGGACTTGAATCTGACCAAGGGCAATGAACTTCAGGACCAATGTATAAGGAGCCAAGGTGAATGTCAGGCTGGATAGATTAAAGCTTTCTGGAGCATTGCTTCAGGTCTGACCTCTGTGGATCTGCCCTATTCACCCTTGGTTGGTCTCTCTGTGTTGAAGCCAGCCCCTGTTGAATGTGTTATGAGTTTCTGTGATGTTTGCAGTATGTATTTGGAAGGAAATGAAAAGTTTGCCTTCTGACCTAATCTCCTTCTTGATTAATGAATACTAGCAGTTCTGCAACTGCTTAATTGTATTGTTGCTGTTATATGCCATCAAGTCAGACCCCACTCATAGCAATCCCTCCTTGGGTTTCTGAGGCAGTATGACTAGGGAAGTAGATTGCCCAACCTTCCTTCCAAGGAGTGGGTGGTGGGTTTGAACTGCCAGACTTCTGGTTAGCAGTCAAGTGCCTTAGGCACTATGCTACCAGAGTAGCAGTCAAAAAAAAAAAAAAAAAAAAAAAATCTGTCATTACATACAAATGTAAGTGAATATGACACTATTTTGACATTATAAGTACACTCCCTCTAATAATATAATATTACTATACTTTGTATCTGCAAAACCATCAATAAGTTAATGTATACATAATTACATGAAATGTAAAATGCATATGATACAGTAACTACAACATTTCAAACTTCAATTCTTTGTTGTAGGTAAAATGAACAATATACCATTTGTACAGCCATATGTTTAGACATATTCTGAATAGGAAAGTCATACATAAAATAATTTCAATATGATAAGAAATTAATAAAACAAAGCACAGCTTTCAGAAGTCTGGGAATACACCCAAAGAGATAGTTGTTCTTTACCTGACAATGTTAGTGATCACATAGTCAGAAAAATGTCCATGAAATATCACACTGCCTTTGTTCTCCAGTGCTGCTCTAACAGAAATTCCATTAATGGATGGCTTTAACAAATAGGAATTTATTCTCCTCTTAGAAGGCTAGAAGTCCAAATTCAGAATGCCAGCTCTAGGGGCTAGGTGAAGGCCCCTCAACCTTGGACTTTAGTTCTGCCTCTTATTCTAGACCCACTGGAGCTGAAAGCTTCTTCTGACTCACACAGCTACTGGTTGCCCTTGCTAAATAACCCAAGATCAACAAGTAAAATGGCCAGTCCCAAGATCAGCAGGCAACATGGCAGGCCACAGGTTCAAATCCAGGAAATTGAGATGAAGACTCAGCCAAATGCAGGATCTAAATGTGCAAAAAAAAGCTAGAGACCTTTCTCTAAGCTCCATCATATATACTGGAAACAGACCACACTCAAAGGCAACTAATAAGCTGCTCACAGCAGATTGCACCATGCCATTGATTATATCACATCTAACCTCATCATAGTAGCTCTGGTGGCATAGTGCCTAAGGCATTAGACTACTAACTAGAAGCCTGGTGGTTCAAATCCACCAGCCACTTCTCAGAAGGAAGATTGGGCAATCTAATTCTGTAGTGATACCACTTCAGAAACCCAAGGAGGGGTTGCTATGAGTCAGATCTGAATTGATGGCAGTGAGTTTGCTTTTGGTTTTGGTTGAATCTCATTGAAAATAGCTACATCTAACTGCTGAGCCACTCAAAACCACAGCCCAGCCAAGTTGATACACAAATTTAACTACCACACACACCAGAAGATTATTCCTTACTCTGTTCTTCTTTTGCAAGTATTACTTTCAAATGGATCATTCAGTAGACATTACAGGTTAGGCTTTTTTTCATTTAATTCCATTTTGATAATGTAATAATCAGAAAAATGAAAGTGACTATTGATGAAGTAGAGGAAGGATAAAAAAATGTGTATCCCCATTATCTGTTTTAATCCCCATTATCTAAAGTCTTGATAGTAGTTAATTATAATTAACTCAAGAAAGCCATATTTTTTAAGAAATTTTAAAGATTCTTGAAATTGGTAATTTAAAAACTCTGTGATTTCTTATGCCTAAAATTTTCTCTTCACCTAACCATCTCCACTGCACATGTGTATACACACACACACACACACACACAAGAGTGCCAATTAGCACAGTATATTTTTAGATTGGATTTCATCTTAAATTAAGTACTCCATTTTCAAAGAGTGGGCACAGCTTATATCTGATTTAAATGAAAACTTCATCTGATCACACTCAAGAATTACTCAAATGTATGAAGTCACATGGAGTCCTGATAGTAAAAATGTTTAAGTGCTCAACTACTAACCAAAACATTGGTGTTTGAAACCCACCCACAGGCATCTTGGAAAGAAGTCCGGTGAACTCCTTTTGAAAGTTCAGAGCCTTGAAATCTCTGTGGAATTCAGCTCTACTATGCAACACATGGAGTTGCTGTGAGTTGGAATCAAACTGATGGCAACTGGTTTGGTTCTGAGTTTTACAAAATCTCATGAGAAAGTATATTCACTTACCAAAGAAGAGCCACAAACCAATTGATACTTGGTCTCATCTGTAATCATCACTTAAGTCACAAGCACTACACCCTAGTATAGGGGTCTTTCTTGCCTTCCTGTTGATTCTATATAACAACAGCAAAGCTGTTTCAGGGGAACAAAAGCTGAATTTGAAAGGCTTTGTAATTAGCAAATGTTCTTGAGAGTTTATTTTATTCATAAGGTGTCAAAATCACTTAGTTCTTGGTTGTGTCAACCTTTGCCATTAAAATTTACCCTATTTTCACAGAAAGAGAAAAAAAAAATCTGGCTTATTCATTCACTTAATTAGAATTTATTGGGCACTGTTAACCTGACTTTACTAGGCCCAAGATGGAGTCACTAAGCCCTATATCAGCAAACCAAAACTTAGCTAGTTTTTATTTCCTATAAATACCTGGCCTTCCCAGAAGCTGAAACACAAGTCAATTAATGGACTCACCCAGAAACGGAAACCACAGCTAGCCAATTAGGACTTGTCTTCATAGTTTAACATAGTTCAAAATTTCCCTTTTATCCCAAATAAGGAAAGAAAGTGCCTGCTAGTCAATCTGAAATTTGCCCAGTACGGCTTCCTTGTTCTGTGTGTCTGTGATTACAAATCTCGTTTGCATTGTACCATATTTCAGAACCTTGTCTGACTTTCAGACCAGATATTCCTCAATTCTGAATTTAAAAAATGATGTTATGAGTTCATACAAAAATTCCATATTCTGGAAATTTTAGTTTTTAATAACATTTACTATTCTAGCAGGTCCTGTATAAAGCACATGAGAAGAAAATTTGCATAGCAAATGTTGGAATCCAGCAGACCTAATCTACTTCTGTAGTGATACCACCTCAGAAACCCAAGGAGGGGTCGCTATGAGTCAGGGCCAACTCGATGGCATATAACAACAACAACAGTATTAAATCCTGATTCTTATATTTATAACTGAGCAATCTTCTTTGGCAAACTGTGCATCTTTTGTAAGCACCAGTCTCCATATCCATAAAACAAGTGAAATAATAGCACTTACATTTCATGGTTGTTGTGAAGGTAAACTAGATGATGCACATAAAGAAACTATCACATGATTCACGTATAATTGGTGGTCAATTAATATTTGTTGTTGTTAGCTCCCCTCGAATCAGCTCTGACTCATAGTGACCCTATGAGCAGCAGAATGATACACTGCCTGGTCCTGCACCATCCTCACATTCCTTGCTCTGCTTGAGCCCATCATTGCAGTCACTGTGTTGATCCATCTTGCTGAGGGTCTTCCCCTTTTTCCCTGACCTTCTACTTTGCCAAGCATGATATCCTCCAGGGAATGGATCAAAGTAGGTGAGATGAAGTCTGGCCATTCTCACTTATAAGAAGTGTTCTGGCTGCACTTCTTACAGGACAGATTTTTTTCATTCTTCTGTCAATCCATGTTATTGTCAGGATTCTTCACCAACACCACAACTCAAATGCATCAACTCTTCGTCAGTCTTCCTTATTCGTTGACCAATTTTCACACACATAAGAGACGACTGAAAATACCATGGCTTGGGTCTGGTGTACTTTACTTTTCAAAGTAAGTGACATCTTTGCTCTTCAACACTTTAAAAGGGTCTTTTGGAGCAGATTTTCCCAATCTGATTTCTTGACTACTGTTTCCTTGGGTATTGATTGTACATCTAAGTAAAAATTAAATCCCTGAAAACGTCACTCTTTTCTCCATTTATTGTGATGATGCTTCTTAGTCCAAGTGGGAGGATTTTTGTTTTCTTAATGTTGAGGTGTAATCCATAGTGAAGACTATAATCTTTGATCTTTATCAGTAAGTGAATCAAGTCTTCTTCACCTTCAGCAAGCAAGGTTGTGTCATCTATATATCACATGTTGTTGATGAGTCTTCCTCCAATCCTGATCCTATGTGCTTCTTCATATAGCCCAACTTCCTGGATTATTTTTCAGCACACAGATTGAATAAATACAGTAAAAGGATACAACTCTTATGCACACACTTTCTGATTTTAAACCATGAAATATTCCCTTATTTTCTTTGAGTGATAGCATCTTACTCCATGTACAAGTTTCCAAAGAGCACAATTAAATATTCTGGAATTCCCATTCCTCACAATATTGTCCATGAGTTGTTATGATCCACACAGTTGAATGCCTTTGCCTAGTCAATAAAACATAAGTAAATATCTTTCTGGTATCCTATGCTTTCAGCCAAGATCCAAGATCCATCTGACATCAGCAGTGATATCCTTCATTCCACGTCCTTTTCTGAATCTAGCATGAATTTTCGAAAGTTTCCTGTCAATATATTGCTGCAACCATTTTTAAATTATCTTTGGAAAAATTTTACTTATTTGTGATATTATGATACTGTTCAATAATTTCCACATTCTGTTGGATCAGCTTTCTTTAGAATGGGCACAAATATGGATCTCATACAGTCTCTTGGCCAGGTAGCTCTCTTCCAAATTTCTTGGCATAAACAAGTCAGCTGCTAGAGCTGCATATGTTTTTTGAAATATCTAGTGATATTTTATCAATTCCTGGATCCTTATTTTTCACAAATTTCTTCAGTGCAGCTTTAACATGTTCCTTCAATACCATTAGTTCTTGATCATATGCCACCTCCTGAAATGGAATGTTGACCAATTCCTTTTCATACAGTTACTCTGTGTATTCCTTCCATCTTCTTTTGATGCTTCCTGAATTGTTCAATCATTTTTTAAAAACTCTTATGACATAACTACACATGTGGCTTAGAAAATTGCTCTAACACAGTAATGTCCACCTTAGAGGATAGTTTAGAGAAAAGAGAGACTTTTAGAAGTTTATTCAGAATTGAAAATTTAAGGTGCTAAACCCTTAAAGTAAGGATATAACAAATGTGAATGACTCCAAACCAGAAAAAAAAAAAAAAATTTCTGCCATCAGGTCAATTCTGACTCATAGTGACCCCCACTGGGTTTCCAATGCAGTAAATCTTTATGGAAGTACACTGCTTCATCTTTCTTCCATGAGGTCAGTGGTGGGTTTGAACCACTGACTTTTTTGTTGTAGCCAAATGCCTTTACCACTATACCACCAGAGCTCATATTATTAGATAGGGATAAATACGAGCACTGTTATTATGGAAGAAGGATATAGGATTTTTTTTTTTTTCTTTTTTTTTTATTGTGATTTGGCTGGAGATTTACAGAGAAAATTCACTTTCCATACAGCAGTTCATATATACTTTGTATCATGACATTGACCACCGTTTACCACAATGCAACAGCTCACCTCCCACTTCCTCCCCATAGTTACCTCTTCCCTGTGTCCATCCCTCCATGGACTCCTGCCCCCTAAGCTGTCTCCGTGTGCATAAGCAGCCCTTCTTTCTCCCATGATTTTTCTCTCCAATACCAGGCAGTTTTGACTACTGTGGCCGTATAGTAGCTTTTGAAATCAGCAGTGTGAGACCTCCTACTTTGTTTTACTTCTTCAGTAGTGCTTTGCTTATCTGAGATCTCTCTCCTTTCCATATAAAGTTAGTGATTGGCTTTTCCACATCCCTAAAGAATGTTGATGGGATCTGGATTGGGATAGCATTGAATGTATAGATTGCTTTGGGTAGAATTGACATTTTCACAATGTTCAATCTTCCTATCCATGAGCATGGGATGTTCTTCCATTTATGTAG
>NW_006921749.1:6350614-6356332 GCF_000298275.1 Orycteropus afer afer | reverse complement strand
ATTCCACCCCTTGTCAACTTGGTATTTATGCAGATATCCTTCATTGCATGGACTGAGTTTCCCACTCTATCTGAGTGGCAACCTCATCCCCTTGGCTTGTCAGGCCCCATTTCTCTGTCCCTTGGGCATGGAAGCCCTGCCCCCTCACTTTTGGGCAGCAACTATGGCCCCATCCAACAGGCTTTCATGAATGGCAGCCCCACACTCCAGAATCAAGTTGGTGAAAGTCTGGCTCTTTGTAGCCTAGGGGATTGTGGTGGTTCTTCCACCAGAAGCCATGGTCCTATGCTTTGAGACTGAGGCAGCCCTCCTTCCTGTTTCCTTGGTCTCTCAGCTTCTGCCAATAAATGCCCGAGGGCAACCCACTCTGCCAGGAATCTTCCAATACCAAAGCACTCAGCTTTATTGTTCCAGGGACTGGTCAACATGTTCCTTTGTTTCATGCTGGTGTCTTCCACCAATTAATGGCCAAAAGTAACCCAATCCTCCAGGAAGCTACCTGTCCAAAAATATTCAGTTTTCTCCTCCTTTGGCTAATAAGCCTGTTGCTTTCTCTTGCCGATCTGTCAGCTCTACCGCTGCCCTCTCGATGCCAGAGTCTCTTTACCAAGGTCTCTCTGCCAGGGTCTTGGCTCAAGGATGTACTCCATTCCTATTTCTACATCATAGGTAGCTTTCAGAGCAGAACCCCACTCTCTTGTTACAAATTTCTGTTTTGGTTATCTAGTGCTGCTCTAACAGACTATACCACAGGTGGAGATGGCTTGAACAAACAGAGATTTATTCATTTACAATTTAGGAGGATAGAAGTTTGAGTTCAAAGTGCTGGCTCTAGGAGCTGTGAACAAGCCCCTCAACCAGTTCTACCTCTTAACTCCTAGCCCACTATAGTTGGAGGCATCTCTTCACTCAGGTAACTACTAACTACTGAGGCTGACAAACCTAAGGTTGACAAGTAAAATGGCACAGACCCAAAATTATCAAAGGACAAGGCAAGTCACAAATTCAAGTTCATTAACAGTCCCAAGATCAGCAGAATTCATGGCAGGCTTCTGAACAACAACTCGGTTACATGCACAATTCAATTGTGCCAAAAGCTCGGAGACCTTTCTCAATGCTTCTCCTTATACACTGGAAGTAGACCACACCCCTAAGGGAGCTACTCAGCTGCTGCAGTAGATTCCTCCATGGAGTTGAATACCAATCTCATCATGGGGAATACTACATCCAGCTGCCCAGTCACTCAAAAGTAGACCCAACCAAGCTGACACACAACCTAACTACCACAAGTTGTGAAAAAGACAGTCCAGTCCCTTGATATACTAATGGTACTTAAATGTAGAAAAAATTCGTCTTCAAAAAAAACAAAGAACCTACCATGGTAAAAGTCAGAGAGAAAGGAATTACAAAGAGGAGAGTTTGTATCTTGAATTAGGCTCAAATTATTAGATTCATGGGATAGATGCTGGTGGAAATATGAAGGAGAACAGGGAAAGGAGTAGTCCTCATAAGAATAAAGTCCCTTCCTGACATAAGCATATGTTTAGTCATTTTGTTTCTAGTATTTCCAAATACCTATTACAAATTATTGTATTTCCTGAAAAGGGGCAGTAAACTAATTATAATGATTGTAATTGTGTACCATTATTCATAAAGATTTCATTTTACTTAGATCCACAATCAACACCCATGAAAGGAACAATCAAGAAATCTGATGCTGTATTGCACTGGGCAGATCTGCTGCCCACCCCCACCCTCAATACTTTTTAAAGTATTGAGGAGCAAAGATGATACTTTGAAGACTAAGGTGTGCCTAACCAAAACCATGGTATTTTCAATAGTCTCACATGCATGTGAAAGTTGGACAATGAATAAAGAAGACTGAAGAAGAGTTTATGCCTTTGAACTGTTGTGTTGGCAAAGAATACTGAAAATACTATGGACTGCCAGAAGAATAAACAAATCTGTCCTCAAAGAAGTATAGCCATAATGTTCCTTGGAAGTGAGAATGGCCAGACTTCATCTCACCTGCTTTGGTCATGTTATCAAAAGAGACCATTCCCTAGAGAAGAATATCATGCTAGGTAAAGTGGAGGGTCAGCAAAAAATAGGTATGTCTACAGTGATTTTCATAAATTCTTAAATATAAAAAGACAATCAGAATCTTTCAAGAAAATTTGTCATATAAAGTCTTTCTTCTGCCCATACAACATAAAACAATGCCTGTTTGGCTTCCACAAGTAAGGAGAGCTTGTATTTTTCCATTTTCTTCCCTGGTTTTCTGTTGTTGTTATGACACATAATGCAAAGAAAATTACATCAAATATATTTTGCCAAATACCTTAATTTAAAATTAAAAAATCCAAATTTTGTCTAATAAGAAGCTCTGGTAGCATAGTGCCTAAGGCATTTGACTAAAAAAATGGTAAAAAGTATGCTGAAATATAAGACTGATTTCCTAATTATTCCTCAAACACTATAACCTCAAGTAGCAGCTTTGTCTAAAGAAAGAAGGCCAAGGAACAATATCCCTTTTAGCCCCTTCTAGGAGAATTCTGGGAGTTCTGTTAGCATAGTGGCTAAGACACTTGCCTGCTAACCAGACAGCTGGTGGTTCAAACCCACCATCCACTCCTCAGAAGGAAGGTTGGGCAATCCTACTTCCGTAGTGATACTGCCTCCGAAACCCAAGGAGGGGTCGCTATGAGTGGGTTTGACTCGACGGCACATAACAACAACAACAGGAGAATTCTGAGAGCCAAAGTATGACATTAAGTATACCACCTGAATTTAAAGACCCTCTCAAGAATAGATTTAGCACATTGAACACAAAGACTGAAGCCGAGAGAGTTGTGGGATAACATCAATTTTATCATATATGAAGAGAGGAAAACACCTTTAAAAAGACAAGAACAAAAGACCAAAATTGATATCAGAAGAGACTCTGAAACTTGCTTTTAAATGTACAATAGCTAAAGCAAATAGAAGAAATGATGAACTAAAAGGATGGGGAAGAAGACAAAGTCAAATATTATAATAAAATTTGTAATGCCCTGGCATTAGAAAAACAAAGAGGAAGTACATGCTTGGCATTTCTCAAGTGGAAAGAACTAAAAAAGAAAAAAAATCAAGCTTTCAGTTACAATATTGAAGAACTCTATGGACAAAATATTGAATGGCACAGGAAACATCAAAAGAAAATGGAGTCACTGTTCCAAAGGAATTGATAGATGTTCAAACATTTTAGAAGGTAGGATGTAATTAAGAACCAATGATACTGAAGGAAGAAGTCCAATCTGCAGTGAAGACATTTGTGAAATACAAGGTTCCAAGAATTGACAGAATAACAATTGAGATGTTTCAACAAATGGATGTAAAGTTGGAAGAGCTTGTTCATCTATACCAAGAAATTTGACAGCTATTGCTTTAACATTCAACATACTTTTTAATCTACTACTAAGTTAAAGAATATCACTTGTCCATCAGATTGCCATACTGTTGTGATGTGCATATTACTGTGATGCTGAATGTTATGCCACCCAAATTTCAAATACCAACAGGGTCATCCATTGTGGACAGGTTTTAGCAGAACTTCCACAGAAAGACTGAATAGCAAGAAGGAAATTACCATGTCCATTTCTGAAAAAAAAATCAGCCACTGAAAATCTTGTGGAATAGCAGGTAAATATCATCCAATATAGTGACAGAAGATCAAATTCTCAGGTTGGAAGGCATTCAAAATACAAGTAGGAAAGAGTGTCCTTCACAAATTAGAGTAATTTGGTAATAAGGAAGGAGTACAGCTTTTGGTACCTTCATTTGCTGACGTGGCACAATTCAAAATGAGAAGAAACAGCTATAAATATCCATAGATAATCAGAACACTGAATGTATGAAGTATGAATCTAGGAAAATTGGAAATTGTCAAAAATGAAATGGAATGTATAAAGATTAACATCCTAGGCATTAGTGAGATGAAATGGGCTGGTATTATCCAATCTCAATCAGAAAGTCACAGGGATGGCAAACTGAAGAGAATGGTTCCATTCATCTTCAAAAAGAACATTTCTAGATATATTATGATGTGCAATGCTGTCAAAGATAGGATAATATCCATATGCCTACAAGGAAGACCAGGAATCCTACAAGGAATATGAATGTAATTCAAATTAACACACCAACCACTAAAGCCAAAGATGCAGAAACTGAAGACTCTTACTAACTTCTGCAGTCTGAACTTAACAAAACATGCAATCAAGGTGTATTGAAAACTACTGGTGATTGGAATGTGGAAGTTGGAAAAAAGAAGAAGCATCACTGTGTGGAAAATATGGCCTGGCTAATGGAAAAGATGCCAGAGATCACATAATAGAATTTTGCAAAATCAATGACTTATTCATTGCAAATAAGTTTTTTCAACAAATTAAACAATAACTAAACATGTTTACCTCACCACATGGAATACACAAGAATCAAATCAACTACATCTGTGGGAAGAGGTGGTAGAGAAGCTCAATATCATGAGTCAAAACAAGACCAGGAGATGACTGTGGGACAGACAATTAGTTGCTCATACGCAAGTTCAGGTTGAAGCTGAAGAAAATTAAAACAAGTACAAGAGAGCCAAAATACAAACTTCATAATATCCCAATTGAATTTAGACACCATTTGAAGAAAAGATTTGATGCACTAAACACCAAAGACCAATGACAAGATGAGTTGTGGGATTATATCAAGAGCATCATACATGAAGAAAGCAAAATCTCAAAAAATATAGGAAAGGAGGAAGAGACCAAAATGATGTCAGAAGAGACTCTACAACTTGTTCTTTAGCAGAGAGTGGCTAAAGCAAATGGAAGAAATGATGATATAAAAGAACTGAACACAAGATTTGAAATGGCAGCTTGAGTAGACAAAGTACTATTGTGAAATGTGCAAAGACCTAGAGTTAGAAAAACAAACAGGAAGAAAATGCTTGGCATTTCTGAAAGAACTGAAGAAAAAATTCAAGCCTCAAACTGCAATATTGAAGGATTCTATGGACAAAACATTTAATGATGCAGGAAATATTAAAAGGAGATGGAAGGAATATGGAGACTCAATGTACAAAAAAAGCCCCAAATGGTCACTGTTCAACCTTTTCAGAAGGTAACATGTGATCAAGAACCAATAGTATTGAAAAAAAGAAGTCCAAGCTGCATTGAAGGAATTGGGGGGGGGGGGCTACAGGAAATAATGGAATACGCTTTGAGATGTTTCAACAAATGGATGCATAACTGGAGGTGCTTACTAGTTTATGCCAAGAAATTTGGAAGGCAGCAATGTGGCCAACCAACTGAAAGAGGTACATATTTATACCCATTCTAAAGAAAGATGATCCAACAGAATGTGGAAATTATCGAACAATCTCATTAATATCACATACAAGAAAAGTTTTGCTGAAGATAATTCAAAAATGGTTGCAGTAGTATATTGACAAAGAACTTCCACATACTCAAGATGGATTCAGAACAGGATGTGGAACAATGGGTATCAGATATTGCTGATGTCAGATTAATCTTGGGTGAAAGCAAAGAATACTACAAATATGTTTACCTGTTTTTTGTTGACTATGCAAGTGTTGTTGTTGTTGTTATGTGCCGTCGAGTCAGCCCTGACTCATAGCGACCCCTCCTTGGGTTTCCGAGGCAGTATCACTACGGAAGTAGGATTGCCCAA
>NW_006921749.1:6347458-6348974 GCF_000298275.1 Orycteropus afer afer | reverse complement strand
AGAGGGGGAGGCCTTCAACGAGATGGATTGATATGGTGGCTGCGATGATGGGCTCGAGTATAGCAGGGATTGTGGGGCTGGTGCGGGATCGGTCAGTGTTTCGTTCTGCTGTGCATGGGGTCGCTATGAGTCGGAAACGACTCGACGGCACTTAACAACAACAACAATATGCAAGTGTATTCAACTGTGTTCATCACAACAAATTATAAATAACATTGCAAGGAATGGAAATTCTAGAACACTTAATTGTGCTCACTAGGAACTTGTACATAGACCAGGAGGCTGTCGTTAAAACAGGACAAAGGAATACTACTTGATTTAAAATCAGGAAAGGTGTGTGTATCAAGGTTGTATCCTTTCACCACACTTATTCAATCTGCATGCTGAGTTTATCATTGAGAAGCTGGACTATATGAAGAAGAACTCTGCATCAGGAACAGAGGAAGATTCATTAACAACTTGCAATATGCAGATGACACAGCCTTGCTTTTTGAAAGTGAAGGAGACGTGGAACATTTACTAATGAAGATCAAAGACTACAGTCTTCAGTATGGATTATATCTCAACATAAAGGAAACAACAATTTTCACAACTGGACTGAAGTTTGGCAAGATGACATAATAGGCAGACAAGCTACATGAACCCTCTGCAGCAAAGCAATGAGGAAACAAGAAACTGACACAGAAGGTGATCCTGGAACCCTGAGCTTTGAAGGTAAGGATAAAGAAATAGATTAAATACCAACTAGTAGAAGAACCTGAGTGAAAACTATAAGTAAGGACACAATGGAGCTGTGCATTGCCAGTTGTCCTGAGGGCACCCAGTTTGATTATATCCCAGTACCAACATAAGAATCAGCTCTGATAACTAAAGATTGTATTGTTCCCTGACAACCAGAAAGGAAAACAGAGAAGAAGGAGACAAACAGGCCTGTGGACTGCCAGTGGCTGCCTTGAGTTTGCAACCATTTTATCTTATTTGGAATCAGCAGGTGTGACAATTTTGAATGTATGCAAGTGGCATTCTTATCTGGACAGCCACATAGGAGTGGAGTAGGCTCTGCTTTCAGAGGACAGCAGGGGCAGCTTTTCTGGGGCTGACAGCTGGAGGGTGTGGTATTCACCCTGTTGCTTTTGTACCCCAAACAATCTTGGTGAAAAGAAGTGTGGGCATACTCTCCCTCCACCCAATTTCTTGACCAGTAGGAATTCCATCCTGGTCTGTGCCCTGACAAAGCCTAGTGAAATGGCCACCTCCCACAGTTTTGTTTTTGATAGTTTGTTTTAAAATTGTTCTTCATATGTCCAACCGTTCTTCTCACCCCCCCTCTTTCCCATGCCTAGTTCTTGTTTTTTCATTGCTATTTTGTTCTGTTTTTGTTTTTTGATTTCTTCTCTTCTCTTTTCCTGGTACCCACTCCCCATCCCCTTTTTTTTCTTCTTTTGGTTCTTCCCATCCCTTGTATTTCCTTTTGCAGTTTTCCCATTTATTCTTTACTTTTTTTTTTTTTTTTTTT
>NW_006921749.1:6345490-6347329 GCF_000298275.1 Orycteropus afer afer | reverse complement strand
TCATTATCTTTCTTTTTTTTTTTTCCTTTTTTAATATATTTTGAAAATTTTTTTCTCATTTATTCCATTACTTTTTTTGGGGATTGTTCCAATTTGTTTATGCTGTTCAACTTCTTTTTTTTTTCCTTGCTATTAGTTATTTGGTGTTTTTATTATTTTTATTTTTTTGTCCAACTGAATGGAAGACAGCAAACGTCCCAGTACACTCTAATCATACTAATATTTTCTGCAGCCACTGAGTGAGGGTCACCAATTGATTTTGCACCAACTGACCAACAACAGACAGTGGACAATACCAGCTCAACTCACCATCAACTCCTACTTACAAACAGCTAACAGAGATCTGTGCACAGACTCTCATTCTCTTTCATATATTAAACATAAATACAACACCACCACAATGCCTCAGAGAAAACAGATCATCACAGTCCACACAGAGAAGCAAGATAATGTAGTAAAAACAAGTGACCAAGATACAAACCCAGAAAACATCCTTTAGAGAGAAGGAGCATTGAAACTCCCTAATAAACAATTCAAAAGAATTATATTTGGGTACCTTTGAAAGACTGAGAGACAGAACAAGGAAAACACTGATAAGATTAAGGAAAATACTAACAAAATTAAAGAAAACAGAAAAAAAAAAAACTTTACAACAATTTAGGAAAATAATACAAGAACAAATTGACAGAATAAACAAAAATTAGAAAAAATGCAAATAGAAATCCAGAAGATTAAAATTAAGATTTCAGAAATAGCATGTTGAAGGGGCAAAGCAATAGAATCAAATCATCAGAAGACATAATTAATGAGATTGAATAAAAATACTTCAATACTACTTTGTTAAGTGATCAATCATAAAAAATAAAAATAAAATGTAGAAAACCTAAGATTTATGTGGGATATCATCAAGAGGAATAACCTACATATAATCAGAATTTCAGAACAGGAAGAGACAAATAAAACCACAGAGAAAATAGTCGAAGATTTGTTGGAAGAGAATTTTCCTAATATTATGAAAGATCAGAATATATCCATTCAAGTTCAATGAACCCCAAACAAGATAGACTCCAAAGGAAAATCACCAAGACATATCACGTTCAAAGTTACTAAAACCAAAGACAAAGAAAGAACTTTGAAAGCAGCACGGGAAAAATGAAACGGTAACTATAAAGGACAATGAATAATGATAAGCTCTGATTTCTTGGCAAAAACCATGCAGGAAGGAAGGCAATGGGATAATATATATAAAACCCTGAAAGAAAAAAATCTCCAACCAAGAATTATATGTTGTTGTTGTTATGTGCCATCAAGTCAGACCTGACTCATAGCAACCCCTCCTTGTGTTTCCAAGGCAGTATCACAGAAGATTGCCCAATCTTCCTTCTGAGGAGTGGCTGGTGGGTTTGAACCACCAGCCTTCTGATTAGCAATCAAATTTCTTAGGCACTACGCTATCAGAGATACCAGAAAAATTGTCCCTCAATTATGCAGGTGAAATTGGGAGATTTCCAGATAAGCAGAAATTAAGGGAATTTAAAAAAAAAAAAAACAGACTAACCTTACGAAAGGTTAGTCCTTCTGATAAAGAACCAATAGCAATCAAAGTGCTGATTAACACAAATTATGACACTAACCCAGTTATTAAAAAAAAAAAAAAAAAAATCACTGGTGGTGTCGAGTCGATTCTATTCATAGTGACCCTTCCTAGGGTGTCTGAGGTAGTATCTCTATGGAAGTAGATTGCCTGATCTTGGTGGGTTTGAATTTCCAGCCTTCTGGTTAGCAGTAAAATGCCTTAGGCACTATGCCATCAGAACTCCTAACTTTGTTATAGAATCA
>NW_006921749.1:6336533-6342227 GCF_000298275.1 Orycteropus afer afer | reverse complement strand
AAATTTAAAAACATTGAAATACCTCAAAGCATCTTCTCAGATCACAATGCTATAAAATTAGAAGTCAGCACTAGGAAGACCAATGGAAAAACAGCAAACACATGGAAATTGAATAACACTCACCATAAAAATGACTAGGTAATAGAAAAAATACAAAAATTAAATTAAAAAATTTCCTTGAATCAAACAAGAATGAAAACACAACATACCAAAAACTTTGCTGTTGTTGTTGTTGTTAGGTGCTATCAAGTTGTCTCCAACTCATAGCGACCCTATGCACAGAAGAATGAAACACCGTCTGGTTTCATACCAGCTCTGTGATTGTTGCCCACCTCTGCAGCCACTGTGTCTATCCATCTCATTGAGAGCCTTACCCTCTTTCCTCAACCCTCCACCCTACCAAGCATGACATCCTTCTCCAGGGAATGGTCCCTTCTGACAACATGACCGAAGTAGGTGAGACAAAGTTTGGCCATTCTTGCTTTCAAGGAGCATCTTAGTCCTCAAGGAGACATCCTTGCTCTTCAGTAGTTAAAAAGAGGCCCTTTGCAGCTGACTTGCCCAGTGCTATACATTGCCTGATGTCTTGACTGCTGCTTCCTTTGGTGTCGATTGTAGAGTGAAGCAATATGAAGTCTTTGACAACTTCAATTGTTTCTCCATTTATCATGATGTTGCTTATTGGCCCATTTGTGAAGATTTTTCTTTTCTTTATATTGAGATTTAATCCATACTGCAGACTGTATTCTTAAATTTTCATCAGTAAGTGCTTCGAGTCATCTTCACTTTCAGCAAGCAAAGTTATGTCTTCAGCATATCTCAGGTTGTTAACGATTCTTCCTCCAATCTTGATGCCAAATTCTTCTTCATATAGTCCAGCTTCTCAGAGTATTTTCTTAGCATATAGATTGAAGAAAAGAAATAATAAATATTCTAGCAGAAATCTAAAAAATAGACAATAGAAAAAATCAACAAGACTATAAGTTTTTTTTTTTTTAAAGATTAATAAAACTGACACACTACTGGCAAACTTAACAGAGGAAAAGAAGGAGAAGAAACAAATAAAACAGATAAGAAATGAAAGGGGTGATGTCACAGCAGAACCAACAGAAATAAAAAGTATAATATCAGGATACAATGAAGAACTATACTCCAACAAATTTGAAACCTAGAAGAAATGGAGAGATTTCTAGAAACATACTACTCACCTAAACTAACACAGTCTGAGGTAGAAAATGTGAGTAGACTCATAACAAAAGAAATTGAACAGGTCATAAAAAAATTACCAACAAAAAAAAAAATGTCCTGGCCCAGATGGTTTCACTGTAGAATTCTACCAATCATTCAGAGAAGTGATTCCTATCCTATTTAAATTATTCCAGAACATAAGAAAGGACAGAATCCTCTCAAATTCATTTTATGAAGCAAGTATCACCCTGATACCAAAACCAGGTAAAGACACTGCTAGAAAGGAAAACTATAGACCATTTTACCCCTCACAAACATAGGTGAAAAGACCTTCAACAAAATCTAGCCAATAAACTCTAAGAACATATAAAAACAAATATATTACATCATGACCAGTGTGATATGTACCAGGTATACAAGGATGATTGAACATCAGAAAAACAATCAATGTAATCCATCACATAAGTGAAATAAAGGAAAAGAATCACAGAATCATAAGAATTGATGCAGAAAAGACATTTGATGAAATCCAATACTCATTTCTGATTTAAAAAAAAAAACTCAAAAAATTGGAATAGAAGGGAAATTTCTCAACATAATAAAAGATACGTATTCAAATCCAACAGCCAACATTATTCTCAATGAAGAGAGACAGAAAATGTTACCTGGCGATGTCCAGACCTCTACGACTGCTGCTTGACAAAGCTCCAGCTGTCAACAGTCTTGGGCGGAAGCCAATTCCACCTTTACTTTCTATTGTATTCTAGTCCGTTATCTTAATTGCTACAATAATCTTTATGGTGATCATGCTCCTTCTGGTTCATCCCAGAGGGTCCAAAACTGATTTTCATGTTTCCCATGAATCAGGCCACCTTCCAGATGACTCTCTGATTTCCAATTCCAAAAACCCCGGTTTTCCTAGAGATCCCCATGATGAGCCAGAGCTGGAAAGGCCCCTGGGAATCCTAAAAACACTGAGAATTCACATTGGTGGAAAGATCGCATGGCTACTCAACCTCTTACAATACCTACCCCTGCAACACAACATAGAAAAGGGATTACTCCTGATAGGAAAAAACCATGGCCTAAGTGGCTGTCTCCTAATTAAGTTAAGCCTCTTCCTAATGTAGCTTACAGAATTAATGGTAGACTTTGATATCCTCCTCAGGGAGGGGAGCCTAAACCTATCCGATGGCCTGACCTTCCTCTTCCTTATACTGGGGCATACATAGAAGGTAAAAGAATGGTGTGGGTAGATGGAAAAAGAGTTCCTTTCAACTCTCTCCCTTTCTTAGAGAGATTAAAACAATCAGGGCCTAGATGTAAAACTACTGCACAAAAACATACTCTAATCAAGCAATGGAACAGTTATTTTAAGAAACTAAAAGGCCACAAGTATATGTTGCTGGACTATGTAGACCCATCTGCACCCCCAGGCAGATAATTCAGAGAATGGTGCCATCCCTGGGAACCAACAAGGAAAATTTCCTATGTATAAAACTCATTCAGAGAATAATTCAGAGAATGGTGGCAACCACAAGGTTGGGTCACACGTTCTGGACCCATGTTGTATTCTTCACCCTGACCATTTTTCATGTTTTAGTTAACCTCATTGTCTAGCACATTTTACTTATATAATGTTAATGATAGATAAGTTAGATAAGATAAGACGTAAGTTTAGTTTATAAGTTTAATAATAGTTTTATAAGTTTTGGAAAGTTAATATATATATATATATATATATAATTTCTGGCATTTCCCTGTCATTGTACTGGTACAATTATTTTTAAATTATGTTCTGCAAATTTTTACTCACATGTGATAATAATGATACTGTTTAATAATTTCCATGTTCTGTTGGATCACTTTTCTTTGGAATGGGTGCAGATGTGGGTCACTGTCAGTCATTTGGCCAGGCACCCACATTCCAAATTTCCTGGCAAAAAAAACCGAGTGCCTCCAGTGCCATGCCACTTCATCAAATAAATAAATAAATGCATATATTAATAAATACGTACATATAAATACAAATATATATGTAAATAAATATATAAATATATAGGTTGTGGTGGCATAGTGCCTAAGGCATTTGATTCCTCTCCCATCCCTGGGAACCAACAAGGAAAATTTCCTATGTATAAAACTTTCCTTGATTTTTACAATAGTGGTTAATACAGTATTTGTCCTGTGATTGACTTATTTTACTCAGCATAATGTCCTGCAAGTTTTTCAGTGTTATGTGGTGTTTTTCAGATTCTGCATTATTCTTTAGAGTTGCACTGTATTCCATTGTGTGTCTATACTACAGTTTATTTATCCTTTTGTATGTTGATGGGCGCTTAGGTTGTTTCCATCTCCTTTCCATCGTGAATAGTGCTGCAATGAACATGGGTGTGCATATATCTATTCGTGTCCTGTGTCTCAGTTCTTTAGGATATATACCTAGCAATGGATCTGCTGGGTCAAATGGTAATTCTATTTCCAACTTTTTAAAGAATCATCTTACCACTTTCCATAGAGATTGTGTCATTTTACAGTCCCACCAGTAGTATTTCCAATCTCTCTGTATCCTCACCAGCATTTGTTATTTTCTATCTTGTTGAATTTTGCTATTAATGCTGGGGTGAGATGGTATCTCATGGTTGTGCCTAAGGCACTTGACTGCTAACCAGAAGGCTGATGGTTCAAACCCACCAACCACTCATCGGAAGGAAGATGAGGCAATCTACTTCTGTAATGATACTGCCTCGGAAACCCAAGGAGGGGTTGCTATGAGTTGGGGCTGACTCAACGGCACATAACAACAATAACCAATGGCTAATGATCATGAACATTTCTTCATGTGTTTGTTGGCTGCCTGAGTATCTTATTTGATGAAGTGTCTGCTCATGTCTTCTGCCCGTTTTTAAGTTGGATTGTTTGTCCTTTTAATGTTGAGGTGTTGAAATATTCTTAAATTTTAGAGACAAGTCCTTTTTCCAATGTGTCATTGCTGAATATTTTTTTTCCCAATCTGTAGGTTCTCTTTTTACTCTTTTGGAGAAGTCTTCTGATGCACTTAATAATTTAATTTGTAGAAGGTCCCAATCATCTAGTTTATCTTCTGTTGTTTGTGCATCTTGAGTTATTCTTGATAGTCTGTTTATGCCATAAATTAGAGGCCCCCAGATTGCCTCTATTTTTTCTTTGATGAACTTTATAGTTTTAGGTTTCACATTTAAGTCTTTGATCCATCTGGAGTTATGTTTTATATGTGGTGTGAGGTATGGATCTTGTTTCATTTTTCTGCAAATGGATATCCACTTTTGCTAGCACCTATCTGTTACATGGACAATCTCTTCCCCATTTGAATGGATTTCAGCCCTTTGTGAAAGATCAACTGACCATAGGTTGATGGATCTGTTTCTTGGCTCTCAATTCTGTGCCATTGGTCTCTGTGTCTGTTATTGTACCAATACCAGCCTTTTTGACAACTGTGGCTGTATAGTGGTTTTTGAGACCTGGGAGTATGAGACCTCCTACTTAGTTCTTCTTCGTTGTTGTTATGTGCCATTGAGTCAGACCCAATTCATAGCAACCCCTCCTTGAGTTTCCGAGGCAGTGTCACTACTGAAGTAGATTGCTCCATCTTCCTTCCAAGGAGTGGCTAGTGGGTTTGAACTGCCAGCCTTCTGGTTAGCAGTCAAGTGCTTTAGGCACTATGCTACCAGAGCCGAGATCTCTTTCTTTTCCATATAAAATTAGTAATTGTTTTATCCATATCATTAAAGAATGTTGATAGAATCTAGATCAAGATTGCATTGAATGTACAGATTTCCTTGGGTGGTACTGACATTCTCACAATGTTCAATCTTCCTATTCATGACCATGGTATGTCCTTCCATTTATGTAGATCTCTTATAGTTTCTTGATGTAATGTTTTGTAGTTTTCTTTGTGTAGGTCTTTTCTGTTCCTGGTAAAATTTATTCCTAAGTATTTTATCTTTTTTTAATTTACTGTAAGTGGTATTGAATTCCTTATTTCCTTTTCAGCAATCTTTTTGCTGGTTTAGAGAAATTCAACTGATTTCTTGTATGTTGATCTTGTATCCAGCCACTATGCTAAATCTTTCAGTAAGTTCCAGTAGTTTTCTTCCTGACTCACTTGGGTTTTCTAGGTATAGGATTATATCATCAGAAAATAAGGATAGTTTTACTTCTCCTTTACCAGTTTGGATGCCTTTGATTATTTCCCTTTCTTGCCTTATTGCCCTGGCTAGGACTTCCAATACAAAGTTGAATAGAAGTGGAGATAGAAGGCATCCTTTTCTTGTTCCTGTTTGCAAGGGTAATTGCCGAGGTCCAGCCTCAGCTGTGGGTCTCTGGAGGGAGAGGTGGTGTCGTCGAGATGATGGAGACACACTCACACAAGATGAAGATGTGCCCCACATAATGAGGTGAACTTCTTTATTTTATACTATATTGCAGATTACAAATGACAAAGCAAAATGACAAACCCACAATTCT
>NW_006921749.1:6333011-6336401 GCF_000298275.1 Orycteropus afer afer | reverse complement strand
ATATATCAAAGATTATTAGGGTTACCAAGGGTAGGAGGGAGAGGGAAAGGGGAAGCTTTTGTTTAGGGCACATAGAGTTTATGTTAATAAATGGTGGAATATTTTGGAAAATGATAGCTATAATTGGGGCACAATATGGAAAATGTAATCAATGTTCCTGAGCTGTAATTGTGGAAGTTTTTATGTTGGCAAATGTCATGTTGTGTTTGTTTTCACCACAATAAAAGTTAAAAAAAATAAGTCCTCACATCTGGACGAGGATTTCATTTTACTTGGATCTACAATAAAATCCCATGGAAGCAAGAGTCAAACAGTCAAGAAATAAAACCTTGTGTTGCACTGGGAAAATCTGATGCAAAATATCTCTTTAAAATGTAAGGAACAAAGATATCACTTTGAAGACTAAAGTGCACCTGACCCTAGACTTGATATTTTCAATCACTTCATATGCATGTGGAAGGTGGAGAATAAGGAAGAATTAAGAAGAGTTGATACCTTTGAATTGTGGTGGTGGTGAAGAATAGTGAAAATACCATGAACTTCCAGAAGAATGAACTAATCTTTCCTGAACATAGTGCAGCTGAAATTCTCCTTAAAAGCAAGAATAGCCAGACTTCATTTCACCTACTTTGGTCATTTTGTCAGAAAGAATCATTCCCTGGAGAAAGATATCATTCTTGGTAACGTGTCAAGGGTTGGAGAAAAATGGGAAGACTCTCAAAGAGATAGATTTGCACAATGGCTCCAATGATGGGCTCAAGCATAGCAAGGATTGTTAGTATGGCTCAGAACTGGGTAGTGTTTTGTTCTGTTGTACGTTGGGACATTAAGAGTCTGAGGCTCCTTGAGTGCATCTAATAACAACAATAACATGGGCAATATACTGAAAGATGCAGGAAGCATCAAAAGAAGATGGAAGGAATACATAGAGTCACTGTAGCAAAAAGAATTTGTTGATTTTCTTTCATTTCAGGAAGTAGCATGTGGTCAAGAACCAATGATATCAAGGGAAGAAATTCACGCTTCATTGACAGCATTGGCATAAACAAAGCTCCAGGAATTGATGGAATACCCATTGAGATGTTTAAAAAAAGTGACATGGCTCTGGAGCCACTCAGTTTTTTTTTGCCAGTAAATATGGAATGTAGCTGTCTGGCCAAATGACTGACAGTGACCCATATTTGCACCCATTCCAAAGAAAAGTGATCCAACAGATATGGAAATTATTAAACAGTATCATTATTATCACATGTGAGTAAAAATTTGCAGAACATAATTTAAAAATAATTGTACCAGTACAATGACAGGGAATTGCCAGAAATTCAAGAGTCAGATAAGGGTGTGGAACAAGGCTTACTATTGTTGATGCCATATGGATCTTGAATGAAAGGACAGAATACTAGAAAGACGTTTGTCTATGTTTCATTGACTATACAAAGACATTAGACTGTGTGGATCACAACAGATTTTGGAGAATATTGCTAAGAATTGGATTTCCAGAACACTTAATTGTCCTCATGAGAAACCTGTACATAGACCAAGAGGCAATTATTCAAACATAAAAAAAAGTGATATTGCTTGGGTTTAAATAAAGAAAGGTGTATGTCAGGGTTGTATCCTTTCACCATACTTATTCAATCTATATGCTGATCAAATAATCCAAGAAGTTGGACTATAGGAAGAACATGGCATCATGAATGAAAGAAGACTCACTAACAGTCTGAAATATGCAGATGACACAATCTTGCTGTTGAAAGTGAAGAAGACGGGAAGCATTTATTGATGAATATCAAAGGCTGCAGCTCTCAGTATGGATTGCAACTCAACAAAAAGAAAACAGGAACCCTTACAACTAGACCAATAAGCAACATCATAATAAATGGAGAAAAGATAGAAGTTGTCAAGGATTTCATTTTATTTTTACCCACAATCAACATCCATGGAAGCAGCAGTCAAGAAAAGAAACAATGTATTGCATTGGAGAAATCTGCTGCAAAAGACCTCTTTAAAGGGTTAAAGAGCAAAAATGTCACTTTGAAGACTAAGGTGTGCCTGACACAAGCCATAGTATTTTTAATGGCCTCATATGTATATGACGTGTTGATGTGAGTTTTGAGGCTGAGCCACTGGTGTTTCAAACTCAGTGGGATGTACATGTTGCACAGGTATCAGCCCAGCTTACAGACAGAGACAGACTAGGAAGAAGGAAGAGGCCGTCCACTTCTCAAAGAATTGGTCAGGGAAAACCTTATGAATAGCAAAGAAACACTGTTTGATACATTACCGTGCAATTTTATGAATAGTCCGGTTAGGTTAGAAGACTCTCAAAATATGACTGGGAAAGAACTGCATCAACTGAGTAAACCCAGCCTTACTCCTATGGTTAAGGCAAAGCTTTTGAGACCTCCATTTGCTGATGTGGTACCACTCAAATTGAAAAGAAACAGCTGCAGACATCCATTAATCATCGGAACATGGAATGTACGACGTATGAATCTAGGAAAATTGGAAGCTGTCAAAAATGAAATGGAACACATAAAGATTGATATCCTCGGCATTAGTGAGCTAATGGACTGGATTTGGCCATTTTGAATCAGACTATCTACTATGCCAGGAATGACAGTTTGAAGAGGAATGGTGCGGCATTCGTCATCACAAAGGATGTTTCCAGATCTGTCCTGAAGTACAATGCTGTCAGTGATAGGATAATAACCATATGCCTACAAGGAAGACCCATTAATATGACCATTATTCAAATTCATGCACCAACCACCAAAGCCAAAGATGAGGAAATTGAAGATTTTTATCAACTTCTACAATTTGAAATTGACCAAGCATGCAATCAGGATGTGTTAATTATCAATGGTGACTATAATGCAAAGTTGGAAACAAAGAAGAATCACTGGTAGTTGGAAAATTTGGCCTTGGTGACAGAAATAATGCTGGAACTCACATGGTAGAATTTTGCAAGACCAATGACTTGCTCATTGCAAACACCTTTTTTCAAAAACACAAATGACGGCTCTACATGTGGACTTCACCAGATAGAACACACAGGAATCAGATTAACTTCATCTGTGGCAAGAGGTGGTGGAAAAGCTGAATATCTTCAGTCAAAACCAGGCCAGGAGATGATTGTGGAACAGACCATCTACTGCTCATATGTAAGTTCAACTTGAAGTTGAAGACAATTAGAATAAGTCCAAGAGAGCCAAAATATGATCTTGAATATATCCCTCCTGAATTTAGAGACCATCTAAAGAATAGATTTGATGCATTGAACACCAATGACCGGAAACCAGAAGAATTGTGTGAGGATATCAAGACCATTATCCATGAAGAAAGCAAGAGATCACTAAAAAGACAAGAAAAGAAGAGAAGACCAAAAGG
>NW_006921749.1:6323630-6331836 GCF_000298275.1 Orycteropus afer afer | reverse complement strand
ACTGGACCAATAAGCAGCATCACAATAAATGGAGAGAAGATTGAGGTTGTCAAAGAATTCATGTTGCTTGTTTCTACAACTGATGCCAATGGAAACAGAAGTCAGGACATTAGACGACATGTAGAATTGGGAACGTCAACCACGAAGGAACTGTTTCAAGTGCTGAGGAGCAAGGATGTCTCCCTGAGGACTAAAGTCTGCTAAACACAAGCCATGATATTTCCAATTTCCCGGTATGCATGTGAGAGCTGGACAATGAATAAGGAAGACCGAAGGAGAGTTGATGCTTTTGAGTTGTGGTGCTTGTGAAGAATTCTGAAAGTACCATGGACTGCTAAAAGAACTAACAGATCTGTCCTGGAGGCAGTGCATCCAAAATGTTCCTTGGAAGAGAGAATGGCCAGACTCCATCTCACCTATTTTGGTCATGTTGTCAGAAGTGACCATTCCTTGGAGAAGGATGTTATGCTTGGTAAGGTGGATGGTCGACAAAAGAGGAGGAGGCCTTCAACAAGATGGATTGACACAGTGACTGCAATGATGGGCTCAAGTATAGCAGGGATCGTGGAGCTGGCACAGAATTGGTCAGTGTTTTCGTTCTGTTGTGCATGGGTTGCTATGAGTTGGAAATGACTAGATGGCACCTAACAACAACAACAACATATGCCTGTGAGATCTGAACAATGAATAAGGAAGACTGCAGAAAAAAATTATGCATTTGAATTGTAGTATTGGGGAAGAATTTTGAATGTATCATGGAGTGCTCAAACAACGAGCAAATTTGTCTTGTAGAAAGTACAGTCAGAATGCACCTTAGCCATGAGAATAGCCAGATTTCATCTCCCATATTTTGGTCATGTTGTCAGAAGGTACCAGTCCCTGTAGAAGGTTTTTATGCTTGATAAAGTAAACGGTCACTGAAAAAGGGGAAGACCCTCAGTGAGATGGATTGACACAGTGGCAGTGATAATGGACTCATGCACGGCAACAATTCTGAAGATGACATGGGACCAGGCTGTGTTTTGTTCTGTGGCAGATGGGTCTCTATGAGTTGAAACTGACTCCTAAGCACTAACAACACAGAAGGAAAGAAACTTTCCTAGACAGCATTTTCAAAAGTGTGAACACTAGAAAAGTATTATGTGTAAGTCAATTTTTTAAATCCTGTAAGTACCTCGTATATTTTATTTGATTTCTAATGTTTCATGCTTCAGAGGTATGTTTAAAAACCAGTTTCTAATTATTTAACAGCACAGTAATAGCAAAGCACTGGAGAAAATTGGGAAAAATAACAAGCAATTGTTGAAATTCGGTAGAAATTTCCTGAAAGAAGCAGAAGTTATGATTATTCTAGCAAAAGAGGCAGAAAAGTAGCAAGTTCAGTCCTCATAGGGACAGTAAGAAAAACTTTAAGAAAAGTATCTCTAAACCAAAAGGGAATAAATATATGAGCTCAGTACATGATTTAAAACAGGAAAATTTATGACTGATTTTTGTGAACATTTTAGAAATTTTTAAATATATTTTTTACTGCATCTATAATATTTATTTCAATTCATGTAGACATAAAAGGAATAGGAAGATGGTTTTAGTTTAGATTATACAACTCCAATCAGTAACAAGCACCATTGATTAACACTGACAGAAATAGAAGTTTTAATTGTATATATGTGATATATGAACTGCAATCAAGTTTTACCAAGTGAATACTAAATATCTCAGAATATTTTGAAACAGATTTTTTTTGTACATGTGATATATCATTTGCAATAAACATGCAGATATACTAATTCTCCCAGATGGTATGTGTGTAAAAATAATCCAAATGTAGAAATTATCTTGCTAGAGGAAAACTAAATACAGGAGACAGGCAATTTAGCACAAGTCTACATGCTCAAATCAACAAGAAAGTTGGCTTTGCGTAAGTTAGAACTCTAGTTAAAAATTCCAAAATAAAAGTGTAATTGGTTGTGTAAATTCTTCCAGTTATGCTTATTCAGTGTCATCATATATTAATACCAGTTTATTCTAAGATTCTTTACTTCTTGGCTACTACTTTACTTTGTGATGACTCTACTTAGAAAAATTTGCCCAGAGTATCCAGACAGCTGGCGGTTCAAGCCCACCAGCCACTCCTCGGAAGGAAGGTTGGGCAATCCTACTTCCGTAGTGATACTGCCTCGGAAACCCAAGGAGGGGTCGCTATGAGTCGGGGCCGACTCGACGGCACATAACAACAACAACAACAACATCATATCATGAAAATTTTCTGGTCCCTACATGACATTAAAATCTGAATATTTCTTATTATAAATCGTAAGATGCTACATTTTAAAATTTATTTAAGACTTTAATGGAAAGGCTTTATTATTAAAGCTTTCATGTCATACTTACATTTAGGTCACCTTTAGAAAAATTACTATGCCTAGAACCCAGGGTCTGTTATTGTGTTGTTGTTGTTCCTAGGTAGGGTTGAGTGGGCTCTGAACCAAAGCTACCCTATGTACCACAAAACAAAACACTTCCTGGTCCTCCCCCATCCTCACAATCCCTGCTATGCTTGAGCCCATCACTGCAGTCACTGTGTCAGTCCATCACGTTGAGGCCCTTCCTCCTTTTCTCTGACCCTTCACTTTACCAAGCATGATGTCCTTCTCCAGGGATTGGTCCTTTTTGACAACATGACCAAATTAGGTGAGACAAAGTCTGGTCATTTTTGGTTCTAAGGATCATTCCAGCTACAGTCCTTCCAGGACAGATTTCTTCCTTCTTTTGGCAACCGATGGCATTTTCAATACTCTTCACTAACACCACAATTCAAAGGCATCAACTCTTTCTCAGTCTTCCTATCCATAGTCCAAATTTCACATGCTTGTGAGGTGATTGAAAATACTATGGCTTGAATCAGGCACTTATTAGTCCTCAAAGTGATATCTTTGCAGCTTAACACTTATGAAGAGGTCTTTTGCCCCAGATTTGCCCAGTGTGATATGACATCTGATTTCTTGACTGCTGCTTCTATGGGTGTTGATTGTGGACTTGAGTAAAATGAAACCCATGACAACTTCAATTTTTCTCCATTTATCATAATGATGCTTATTAGTCCATTTGTGAGGATTTTTTTTTTCTTTATGTTGAGGTGTAATCCATACTAAAATTTTGATCATACTAATGTCTTTCATCTTCATCAGTAAGTGCTTCAGATCATCTTCATTTTCAGCTTGCAAGGTTGTATCATCTGAATATCACAGATTGTTAATGAGTCTTTCTCCAATCCTGATGCTGCATTCTTTTTCATATAGTCCAGTTTCCCAGATTATTTGCTCGGCATATTGAATGACTAAGAATGGTGAAAGGACACAACACCGATGAACATCCTTCCTAATTTTAAGCCATATAGTATCCCCTTGTCCTGTTTAAACAACAGCCATTTGGTGTATGTACAAGTTCCTCATGAACACAATTAACTGTCTGGAATTCCCGTTCTTCACAATGTTCTCCATAATTTCTTACTATCTACACAGTCTAATGCCTTTGCACAGTCAATAACACAGGTAAATGCCTTTCTGGTAATCTTTACTTTCAGCCAAGATCCATTTGACATCAGCAGTGATATCCCTTGTTTCACATTCTTTTCTAAATCCAATTTGCATTTCTGGAAATTCACTGTCAATATGCTGCTACAACTGTTTTGAATTATCTTCAGCAAAATTTTACTTGCATGTGATATTAATACAAGTTCAATAATTTTCAATAAATTTGTTCAATGATTTCTGCATTCTATTGCATCATCTTTCTTTGGAATGGGCACAAATATGGATTTCTTCCAGTCAGTTGGCCAGGTAGCTATCTCCCAAATTTCTTGTCATAGATGAGTAAGTGCATCCGGAGCTGCGTCCATTTGTTGAAACACATCAGTGGGTATTCCTGGAGTCTTGTTTTTCACCAATTCTGTCAGTGCAGATTGGACTTCTTCTTTCAATATCATTGGTTCCTGATGGTATGCTCTTCCTGAAATGGTTCAATATCAAACAATCCTTTTTGGTAGAATGACTCTGTGTATTCCTTCTATCTTCTTTTGATGCTTCCTTCATAATCCTTATTTTGCCCATAGAATCTTCCAACATTGCAACATGAGGCTAGAATTTTTTCTTCAATTCTTTTAACTTGAAAAATGCTGAATGTATTCTTTTCTTTTTGGTGCCTAACTCAAGGTCTTTGCATATTTCATTATAATACTTTATTTTATGTTTTCAAGCCACTCTTTGAAATCTTCTGTTCAGTTCTTTTATTTCATCATTTTTTCCATTCACTTTAGCTAACTCTACATTCAACAGCAAGTTTCAAAGTCTCTCCTGAAATCTATACTGGTCTTTTCTTCATATTCAGTCTTTTTAATGAGGTTTTTGTTTTTGTTATGTATGTTGCTCTTGATATTATCCTACAAGTCATCTGATCTTTTGTCATCGGTGTTCAATACACTAAATCTATTCTTCGGATGGTCTCAAAATTCAGGTGGGTTATAGGAGCTCTGGTAGCATAGTGCCTAAGGCACTTGACTGCTAACCAGAAGGCTGGCGGTTCAAACCCACCAGCCACTCCTTGGAAGGAAGGTTGGGCAATTCTACTTCTGTAGTGATACTGCCTCAGAAACCCAAGGAGGGGTCGCTATGAGTCAGGGGTGACTCAACGGCAAATAACAACAACAACATAGTCAAGATTTTATTTCAGCTTGCATGTATTTGTTTTAATTGTCTTCATCTTCAACTTGAACTTGCATATGAGCAATTGATTGTCTTTTCCACAGTCAGGTCCTGGGCTTGTTTTGGCTGAAGATATTGAACTTCTCTATTGTCTCTTTGTACAAATGTAGTTGATCTGATTCCTGTGTACTCCATCTGGTGAAGTCCACATGTATAGCCACCATTTATGTTGTTGAATAAAGTATTTATAATGAGGAAGTCGTTGGCCTTGCAAATTCTTTCATGCAATCTCCACTGATATTTTTATCACCAAAGCCATAATTTCCAAACACCCATGATTCTTCTTTGTTTCCAACTTTTGCATTCCAGTCATCAGTGATAATCAACACATCCTGATTGCATGTTCGGTCAATTTCAAACTGCAGAAGTTGATAAAAATCTTTAATTTCCTCATTTTTGGCTTTGGTGGTTGGTGCATAAATTTGAATAATAGTCGTATTAATGGGTCTTCCTTGTAGGCGTATGAATATTATCCTATCACTGACAGCATTGTACTTCAGGACAGATAGTGAACAAAACATTGCCCAGTCCTTCCCCATCTTCACAATCCTTGCTATGCTTGAGCCCATCATTGCATCCACTGTGATTCTCTCTCTCAAGGTGTTTGGTTGTCTCTGAGAAGTTACTCCAACTCTGCCTTCTGTTGCTTCTGTAACATGTGTAGCTAATTTTGTAGCACAAGTGCATATGTAAGATTATCTCCAGCCAAATCTTGGTCTAGGGTATATTCCTGTTCACCTACCCCCAAAAGAAGGTGATCTCACCTGTCTATGCATTTATCCAAAGCCTGCTGTTTGGTGTTAGTGGTAATGCAGTATTGTGCGTATACTAGCATTTGCCTCTGCTGCCTATCTTATGTGCACGTTTCAGTGTCCTTCCTTTCCCTAAAGTCATCATGTTGGTCACAGACTCTTTCCATACCATCCCTCCCCTCACCCAAATCAACACTGACCCCCATTGAGAGGCACTTAAGTTGTTTCCATCTCAGTAACCAACAAGGTGAATTTCCTTGTAAGTAAACATTTCCTTAACTTTTTACAATAATGGGCTGATACAATATTTGTCTTTCTGCAATTGACTTATTTCACTCAGCATAACATTCTCCAAATTTATCCACATTGTTCTTCATTATCCTTTAATGTTGCATACTATTCCATTGTGTTAATGAATCATTGTTTTGTTATCCATTCATCTGTTGATAGGCATTTAGGTTGTTTCCATCTCCTTGGTATAGTGAATTGTGCTGCGATGAACATGGGTGTGCATATGTCTGTATGCGTCCTGTCTCTCACCTCTATAGGATATATTCCTAGTAATGGATTTGCTGGATCAAATGGTATTTCTATTTTCAGTATTTTAAGGAAACATTATACTATTTTCCATAATGGTTGTAGCATTTTGCTGTTTCGTCAGTAGTGTGTCTGAGAGTTCCAATCTCTCTGCAAGCTCGCCAGCATTTGTTATTTTTTTGTCTTGTTAAACGTTGCTATTATTGCTGGGGTGAGATGATATCTCATTGTTGTTTTGATTTGCATCTCCCTAATGGCTAATGATCATGAGCATTTCCTCATGTGTTTGTTGGCAGCCAGTATATCTTCTTTAGTGAAGTGTCTGTTCATGGCCCTTGCCCAGTTTTCATTTGGGTTGTATGTCTTTTTGGTATTGAGGTGTTGAAGTTTTCTAGAAATTTTGGAGGTAAGTCCAGAGCCAGATTTAAAAAAAAAAAAAAAACACTGCCATAGAGTCAGATCCAAACCATAGCAACCCCTCCTTGAATTTCTGGGCAGTATCACTACATGCCTTAGGCATGAATATCCAAATATTTTCTCCCAATCTATGGGTTCTCTTTTTACCCTTTTGGAGAAGTCTTTCATTGTGCATTTGTTGTTGTTGTTATATGGTCGAGTCATTCATAGCGACCCTTCCTTGGGTTTCCAAGGCAGTATCACTAGAGAAGTGCATTGTCCAACCTTCCTTCCGAGGAGTGGATGCTGGGTTTGAACCGCCAGCCTTCTGATTAGCAGTCAAGTGCCTTAGACACTAGAACTTAATTTTTAAAAGATCCCAGTCATCTAGCTTCTCTTCCACTGCCTGTGTATTTTGGGTTATTCTTGATAGTCTATTTATGCCATAGATTAGGGCCCCTAGATTTACCCTTATTTTATCTTTGATGAGCTTGATAATTTTGAGTTTTACATTTAAATCTTTGATCCAACTTGAGTTCATTTTTCTGTATGGGGTGAATTTTGGGCCTTTTTTTCATTTTTCTGCAAGTGGATATCCAATTTTGCTAATACCATTTGTCAAAGAGGCTATATCTCCCCATTTAATAGGTTTTGGTCCTTTATCAAAGATCAGCTATCCATAGATGGATGGGTCTATTTCTGGGTTTTCGATTCTGTTCCATTGGTCTAGCTATCTATCATTGTACCAATACCACACTGTTCTAACTACTGTGGCTATATAGCAGGTTTTGAGATCTGGGAGTGTGAGACCTCCTATTTTGGTTTTCTTCTTCAGCAGTGCTTTGCTTATCTGTCATCTCTTTCCTTTCCATATGGAATTAATGATTGATTTTTCCATGTCCCTAAAAAATGTTGATGGAATCTGGATCAGGATTGCATTGAATGCGTGCTTTAGGTAATATTGACATTTTCACAATGTTCAGTCTTCCTACTCATGAACAAGGCAAGTTCTTCCATTTATGTAGATCCTTTGTAGTTTCTTTTAGCAGTGTTTTGTAATTTTCTTTGTATAGGTCTTTTGTGTCTCTACTAAGATTTATTCCTAAATGTTTTATCTCTTTGGCAAGTATTGTAAATGATATTGTTTTCTTATTTCCTTTTCAGAGGCCTCTTTGTTGCTGTAAAGGAATCCAACTGATTTTTGTATGTTGACCTTGTATCCTGCCACTTTGTTGAACCTCTCTATTGTTGTTGTTGTTGTTGTTATGTGATGTTGAGTCGGACCCGACTCATAGCAACCTCTCCTTGGGTTTTCAAGGCAGTATCACTATGGAAGTAGATCATTCAACCTTCCTTCTGAGGAGTGGCTCTTTAGTTCCTGTAATTTTTTCTGTGTCTCTTGAGTTTTCTATGTATAGGATCATGTCATCTGCAAATAGAGATACCTTTACTTCCTCCTTACCAATATGGATGCCTTTTATTTCTCTTTCTTGCCCTATTGTCCTGGCTAGGATTTCCAATACAATGTTAAATAGAACTGGTGATAGAAGGCATCCTTGTCTGGTTCTTGTTCACAATGGGAATGAATTGAGTCTTCCTCCATTAATAATAGGAGCTCTGGTAGCATAGTGCCTAAGGCACTTGACTGCTCACCAGAAGACTGGCAGCTCAAACCCACCAGCCACTCCTCAGAAGGAAGGTTGGGCAATCCTACTTCTGTAGTGATACTGCCTCGGAAACCCAAGGAGGGGTTGCTAT
>NW_006921749.1:6307931-6323360 GCF_000298275.1 Orycteropus afer afer | reverse complement strand
TTGATATGTTGTTGGATTCTGTTGGCTAGGATTTTGTTGAAGATTTTTGCATCTATATTCATGAGGGATATATGTCTGTAGCTTTCCTTTTTAGTGGTGTCTTCCCTGGTTGTGGTATCAGTGTTATGCTTGCTTCATAAAATGAATTTGGAAGTATTCCATCTTTTTCTATGTTCTAGAATAGTTTGAATAGTATAGGTGTCAACTCTTCCCTGAAAGTTTGTTAAAATTCTCCAGTAAAGCTATCTGGGCCAGGATTTCGTTTGTGGGAACTTTATGACCTGCTCAATTTCTTCTTTTGGTATGGGTCTGTTCAAATATTCTATTTCCAACTGGGATAGTTTATGTAGGTCTTGTGTTTCTAGACACTTGTCCATTTCTTCTAGGTTCTCAAATCTGTTGGAGTACAGTTCTTCATAATATTCTGTTATTATCTTTTTTATTTCAGTTGGTTCTGTTGTGATGTCCCCTTTTCATTTATTATTCATGTTATTTGCATCTTCTCTTTCTTTCCCTTTTTTAAATTTACCAGTGGTTTGTCAGTTTTAAAAACTTGAAGAACCAGCTTCTTGTTTTGTTGATTTTCTCTATTTTTTTTTGTTTTGTTTTGTTTTGTTTTTGTTTTCTGCTTCATGTATTTCTGCTCTGAGCCATATTCTTTCCTTACCTCTGGGTACTGTATGCTTACTTTATTGTTCTTTTTCTAATTTTGGGAGTTGTTGATTTAAAGTATGGATTTTGATTCTTTCCTCTTTTTTGTGTGCATTTACTGCTATAAATTGACCTCTGAGCATTGCTTTCACTGTGTCCCAAAGGTTTTGGTAAGTTGTATCTTCATTCTCATTTGTTTCTAGAAATTTTTGTATTTCACACTTTATGTCTTCTATTTTCCAGTATTTTTTGAGCAGTGTATTATTCAGTTTCCACACATTTTGATATTTTTTTCCTTGATCTTCCTACTACTCATTTCTAACTTTGTGGTATTGTGATCAGAGAAGGTGTTTTGTAGTATTTCAATGTTTTTGAATTTATTGAGGCTTATTTTGTATCCTAACATATGATCTATTCTGGAGAACGATCCATGTGCACTGGAGAAGAATGTGCTTTGTGCTTTTGTTGGATAGAGTGATCTGTATTATCTTTGAGGCCAAGTTGGTTTATTGTGTTGTTGAGTTCTTCTGTATCTCTGTAGAGATTTTTCTAGTTGTTCCATCTCTCCTTGAAAGTGGTATGTTAAAATCTCCTACTATGGGAGCTCTGGTAGCATAGGGGCTAAGGCACTTGACTGCTAACCAGAAGGGTGGTGCTTCAAACCCACCAGCCACTCCTCGGAAGGAAGATGGGGCAATCTACTTCCATAGTGATCCTGCCTCGGAAACCCAAGGAGGGGTTGCTATGAGTCGGATCTGACTTGATGGCACATAACAACACCACCAACAAACTATTATATCAGAGTTGTTAATTTTTCCTTTCAATTCAGTTCATATTTGCTTTATGTACTTTGGAACACTTTCATTGGGTGCATATATTTTTATTATAGCAATGTCCTCTTGGTCAATTGTCTCTTTTAGCATCATATACTGTCCTTCTTTGTCTCTTATGCTGTTTTTCACCTTGAAATCTACTTTATCAGGAATTAATATCTCCACTCCTGCTGTTTTTTCTTTCCTGTGAGCTTGGGATATGTTTTTCCACCCCATCACATTTTATTTGTTTTTATGTTTGTGTCTAAGGTAGATTTCTTACAGGCATCATATTTATGGGTGTTCTTTTCTTACCCAATCTGCCACTTTCTTTCTCTTGACTGGTATATTTAGTCTATTTACATTGAGTTCAATTAGTGATAGGTATGAATTTATGGCTGTCTTTCTATTGTATTTTTTTGGTGTGTTGTTTGTGATTTCCTTGTTCCAAATATTTTTTCTGTGCTGAGCTCATTTTGTTATCAAGTTTTCTTCTCTTTTCTTCATCATTGTTGGTTTTGTGCTTACCAAGCCCATGTGTTTTTCTTCTTTCTGAGTTTGCTTAGGAGGATTGCTAATTTTCTTTGTGGTTACTCTGAAGTAAATTGTTTTCTCAGTTTTTTTGGAACAATCAGTTCTATAAAGATATTCCCCTGTCTTCCTCTTGTCATTCTCCTGTCTTCCACTGGGAAATTTTGTAATTAAAACTTTTATTCCCTCTTTTTGCTTTGTTCCTGCTGTCATCTACAGATTGACTCTCTTATTTCTCAATGTGAAACACCATTGGAAGTGGCAGTCAAGAAATCAGATGACTTATTGCACTCAACAAATCTGCTGCAAAAGACATCTTTAAAGTGCTGAAGAGCTAAGATGTCTCTCTGAAGACTAAAATGCACCTAACCAAAACTATGGTATTTTCAATAGCCTCCTATGAATGTGAAAGCTGGACAACGAATAAGGAAGACCAAAGAAGAGTTGATGCTTTTGAGTTATGGTGTTGATGAAGAACACTGAAAGTACTGCAAACTGAACTAACACATCTGTCCTGGAGGAAGTCCAGCTGAAATGTTTTTTGGAAGCGAGAATTGCCAGACTTCACTTAAGCTACTTGGATCATGTTGTCAGAAAGGGCCATGTCCCGGAGAAGGATATCACACTCAGTAAAGTTGAGGGCCAACAAAAAAGGGGAAAGCCCTCAATGAGATGGACTGACACAGTGGGTACAATGATGGGCTCAGGTATGGCAAGGATCATGAGGCTGGCACAGGAATGGGCAGTGTTTCATTCTGTTGTACATAGGGTCACTATGAGTCAGAGATGACTCAACGGCACCCAACAAGAGCAAGGCCTAAAATATTGGTCTCTATGCACTCCCTTTCATTTCTGACAACTTCTAATTTTCCTAGAATCATAATGCATGCATCTCACATTCCAATTCTTAATGAATGTTTGCAGATTTTTCTTCCTATCTTGAGCCATGCTTCATCAGCGAATGAAGGTCCTGAAAGCTTTACTCCATCCACATCATTAAGGTGTCCATCCACATCATTAAGGGCAAATCTATTTTGAGGAGGCAGCTCTTCCCCAGGCATAATTTGAGTGCCTTCCAAACTGAGGGGCTCATCTTTCCACGCTGTATCAGACAATGTTTCACAGCTATTCATAGAAGTTTTCAGTAATATAACAGGCACTGTTTCACACTGTTTGTATGGTTTTCAGTGGCCAATTTTTTCAGAAGTGGATTGCTTCATCTTTCTTCCCAGTTTGTCTTCATCTGGAAGCTCCACTGAAACCTGTCCACCATGGGGGACCCTACTGCTATTTGAAATACTGGTGGCATAACCTCCAGCCTCACATCAACATGCAAGTTACCAGAGTATGACAAACTGACAGATGAGTGGTGGGTTATTAACTACAGGCTTGCTAATGACTCATAAATTCACATTTCACAGGCTACTTGAGACACTCCAAATAACAAAAATTTAAAGACAAAAAGATCTGAGTTTCAGTCATGGCTCCAACATTACTCCAATTAGTAAGTGTGAGTACTCATGCAACTTTCTCAGACTGCAACAGGAAGAGGGATATAAAATCATCTGTTAAAATTATTAATAGAAGTAAATATAAAGTAAATAACACAGTCTGAACATTGATTTAGTTGACACAGAATGTTATTGTTGTTGTTGTTGTTGTTACATGCTGTCAAGCCGTCCTCAACTCACAGCAACCCTGTGCACAGCAGAATGAAACAGCATCCAGTCCTATGCCAGCTCTGTGATCCTGGCTATAATTGAGCCCATTGTCACAGCCACTGTGTCAATCCATCTCATTCAGGGCCTTTCCCTCTTTTGACAACCATCCACCTTACCAAGCATGACATCCTTCTCCAGAGAATGGTCCCTTCTGACAACATGACCACAGTAGCTGAGATTAAGTCTGGCCATTTTCATTTCCAACTGCACCACCTCCAGGACAAATTTGTTAGTTCTTTTAGCAGTCCATGGTACTTTCAACATTCTTCTCAAAAGTATCAATTATTCTATATTGTTCATCAATTCTTCTTCCTTATTCATTGTCCATCCCTCACATTCATATGAGATGATTAAAAATACCATGGCTTGTGTCAGCTGCACCCTAGTCTTCAAGGAGACATCTTTGCTTCTCAGAACTTAAAAGAGGTCTTTTGCAGCCAATTTGCCCAGTGTTATACATCATCTGATGTCCTGACTGCTGCTTGCATTGCTGTTGATTGTAGAACCAAGCAATGTGAAGTCTTTGACAATTCCAATCTTTTCTCCATTTAATGTGATGCTGCTTATAGGTCCAGTTGTGAGGATTTTCATTTTCTTTATATTGAGATGTAATCCATACCACAGACTGTATTCTTCAATCCTCATTAGTAAATGCTTAAAGTCATCTTCATTTTCAGCAAGCAAAGCGGTGCTGTCAGCTTATCATAGGTTGTTAATGATTCTCCCTCCAATCTTGATGCCATGTTCTTCTTCATATAGTCCAGCTTCTCATGTTATTTGCTCAGCATATAGATTGAATAAGTATGGTGAAAGGATACAACCCTGGTGCACTCCCTTCTTGATTTTAAACCATGCAGTGTCCCCTTGTTCTGTTTGAACGACAGACTCCTGGTCAAGGTACAGTTTCCTCGTGTGTACAATTAAGTGTTTTGGAATTCCCATTGGAATTCCCATTTGGAATTCTCATTCTTTTCAATGTTATCCACAATTTGTTATGATCCACACAATCGAATGCTTTTGCATAGTCAGTAAAACACAAGTAAACATCTTTCTGGTATTCTCTGTGCTGAGCCAAGATTCATCTAACATCTGCAATGATATCCCTTGTCCCATGACCTCTTCTGAATCTGGCTTGCACCTCTGGAAATTCTGTATCAATATACTGCTGCAACCATTTTTTAATTATCTTCAAGTAATATTTTACTTGTGGGTGATATCAATGATATTGTTCAATAATTTCAACATTCTATGGGATCATGTTTCTTTGGAATAGGCACAAATATGGATCTCTTTTAGTGAGTTGGCCAGGTAGCTGTCTTTCAAATCTCTTGGCAAAACCAAGTGAATTCCTGCAGTGGGGCATCCATTTGTTGAAACATCTCAATGGGTATTCTGTCAATTCCTGGAGCCTTGTTCTTTGGCAATTCCTTAAGTGCAGCTTGGACTTCTTCCTTCATTACCATTGGTTCTTGATCTTATGCTGCTTCCTGAAATGGATGCAGATTGACCACTTCTTTTTGGTACAGTGACTCTGTGTATTCCTTCCATCTTCTTTTGTTGCTCCCTGCATCATTCAGTATTTTGTCCATAGAATCTTTCAATATTGCAACTGGAGGCTTACATTTTTTCCTCAGTTCTTTCAGCTTGTGAAATGGTGACCACGTTCTTCCCTTTTGGTTTTCTAACTCCAGGTCTTTGCACATTTCATTATAGTAATTGGCTTTGTCTGCTTTAGCTGCTCTTTGATATCTTCTGTTCAGCCCTTTTATCTTGTCATTTCTTCTATTTGCTTTGGCTGCTCCCCACTCATGGGCAAGCTTCAGAATCTCTTCTGTCATCCGTTTTGGTCTTTTCTTTTTTTTCTCGTCTTTTTAAGACCTCTTGCTCTCTTCATACATGATATTTTTGATGTCATCCCACAGTTCCTCTGGTTTTCGGTCATTGGTGTTCAATGCATCAAATCTATTCTTTAGATGGTCTCTAAATTCAGGAGGGATACATTCAAGATCATATTTTGGCTCTGGTGAACTTGTTTTTATTGTCTTCAAGTTCAAGTTCAACTTGAATATGAGCAGTCGATGATCTTTTCCACAATCAGCTCCTGGCCTGGTTTTGGCTGAAGATATTGAGCTTTTCCATCGCCTCTTGCCACAGATGTAGTCAATCTGATTCCTGTGTATTCCATCTGGTGAAGTTCAGGTGTATAGCTAATGTCTGTGTTGTTGAAAAAGGTATTTGTAATGAATAAGTCATTGGTGTTGCAAAATTCTATCATGAGAACTCCAGCATTACTTCTGTCACCAAGGCCAAATTTTCCAACTACCAGTGATTCTTCTTTGTTTCCACCTTTTGCATTCCAGTCACCAGTGATAACTAACACATCTTGATTGCGTGTTTCAGACTGCAGAAGTTGGTAAAAATCTTCAATTTCTTCATCTTTTGCTTTGGTAGTTGGTGTATAAATTTGAATAATAGTCATATTAATTGGTCTTCCTTATAGCCATATGGATATTATCCTATCACTGACAACACTGAACTTCAGGACAGATCTTGAAATATCCTTTGTGATGATGAATGCCAAGCCATTCCTCTTCAAATTGTCATTCCCAGCATAGTAGATCATATAGCTGTCTGATTCAGAATGTCAAAACCCAGTCCACATCAACTCACTAATGCCTATGATATCAATCTTCATGCATTCCATTTCATTTCGACAACTTCCAATTTTCCTAGATTCATACTTCATACATTCCATGTTCTGATTATTAATGGATGTTTGCAGCTGTTTCTTCTCAAATTGAGTTATGTCACATCAGCAAATGCAGGTCTTGAATGGTTTACTTTATCCATGTCAGTAAGGTTGGTAATACTCTGATGATGCCACTCTTTCCCAGTCATATTTTGAAAACCTTCTGACCTAAGTGGCTCATCCTCCTACACAGTGTCAGACAATGTTTGCAGGCTATTCATATAGTTGCCTGGTATTGTAACAGACAGTGTTTCTCTGCTATTCATAAGGTTTTCCCTGGCCAATTATTTGAGAAGTGGATGGCCTCTTTCTTCTTCCTAGTCTGTCTCAGTCTGCAAGTCTGAAACCTGTGCACCATGTGCAACCCTGCTGGCATTTGAAACACCAGTGGCACAGATTCAAGTCTCACAGTCACACACCACCAGAGTGCAAAAACTGACAGACAAGTTTGTCTCCCTTAGCTGTTCAAAATCTTTCCACCCTCCCATTACCTGGATTTCTGCCACTTGTTCACTTTGTCTTGGATGCCCTGGCTTTCCTTTCCTTTCTCCTCTGCTTTTCCTGCCACTTGGGGGTTGGGGCCTGGGTCCCTCCTGTGTTAGACTGGGCTCTCTAGAGAAACAAAACCAGTAAAGCTTATATACAGAGAGAAAGAGAAATTTATCTTAGGAAAATGGCTCACACACTTACAGAAGCTGGCAACTCCCAGGTTCGTGGATCAAATGTCAAGCTGGAGGCTTTTCCCAACTTGTGCAGCTGCAGGGGCTGAGGAGCTCAAGGTTGGCAGGCAGTGTACTGGCTGTTGACTTCATCGAATGACAAGTCCAAGATCTCCAGGCCGAATGGTGGCTTGTTCACTCACAGACAGTTGTAGACAGCACAAGAGAATCCCGATCCACAGAAGAGTGTCTCTTTTCCCAGGATGTCCATAAATACACTGAAAGTAGGCCACACCCCTAGGGAAACTCTCTTTCAATGGATTGGCTGCTCAAAACATATACATCTGATCCCACTATGGAAACAACCCACACCACAATTGCTTAAACCACACAGAATTGTGGTCCAGCCAAGTTGACACACAGGTCCAACTGTCACACCTTCCCTTACCTGGATCCCTCTGTCACTTGCTCGCTCTCCACTGGATGCCGTCATTTTCCTTTCCTTTCCCCTCTGCTTTTCTTGCCACTTGAGGGTTGGGTCTGAGTCCTACCCCTTACCTGGATCCCTCTGCCACTTGTTTGCAATGACACACAATGAACAGTAGCAATTGTTCCATACTGGAGAGAAAGGTTTGTTTAAATTATTTAATTTTTTAAATAGAATATCTTGGTATCACTTCATCCAAATATCAATTTGGAAAATTGATTTTCTTAAAAAAAAATGCACCTGCTTTTATTTATCTGATATACAAGATAATAAATCTCAATGCCCACACACTCTCTCATACACACATACACACACCTATACAAAGTCATTATTTTAGGGCATTACTCACATATTAGTCATGATGACATTTGCAAACAACTTTGATAATTCTCATTTGGAATTTCCATCACAGTATTGTCATTTGTAATTCCTCAATGGTGTTAAATATTCACATTTTTATAAGAGGAACTATTTTTTCTTTTTTTAAGAAATAACTAGAAATCATACAGAAAAAAAAATTAGATAATTTGCTTTAAAACAAATTGTGTTAATTTTTTAAGTAACAGATAGCTAAAATAGTAAAAGTTGAAGTTTATTTGGACTATCAACTCACTTTGTTTACTTATAGACTTATTGATATTTTTATTTAACCATATAAAATCATATTAGCTGCATTTACTTTTACTATACAACACATGTAATTATTTAAAATTTATTTCACAAATATTATAGATAACTTAGAAACTTCTAGGGATATATATTTAAGTGTACTATTTGGAAGGGCATAAAGAGTCCATGTTTTTATTAAGACCCCCTTAGGTTTCTGCACACCCCCTAGTTTGAGTATATGCCTAGGTTGTAACTATGGCTGTAGCCAAATAAAGACTCATGATAGAACAAGTGAAACAAAGTTACTGGAACCATATTGGGAGAAATTCTCCTTATAAATGTATCAGAGGACTATTTGGAGTTCTATTCAACAAGTATTTATGGGGCATCTGCTCAGTGTTCAGAACTTTGGAACAATTTTTTTCTAAACTTGGAAATTCCAGTTAAGTTTTTTTCACTGTCATGGAAAAATATTCTGTCTTTCCTTGGAAGTGTTGAGTCTTTGCCAAATTGCTTGAAATAGTATTTGAGCTGAAGGACAGACTCATTTCTGCTAATCTTAAGTAAATCCCTATTTTCAAAAGCTCTCAATTATCAGTTTTTTAAATAAATGCTTTAAACCCAGCTTGAAGCATAAAATGTTTTCTATAGCAGTGAAAGAGAGGAAGACTCTCAATGCAATGGATTGATACAGTGGCTGCACAATAGGTTCAAAGATAGCAATGTTTGTGAGGATGATGCAGGAGCAAACAGTGTTTCATTTTGTTGTGCACATGGACTCTGTGAGTTAGAAACAACTAAATGGTATATAACAAAAATAACATGGACAGAGACCATAACATATACCCAATACCTTGAATAATGAATGTTTCTTACAAGTTATGAGTTGAATTGTGTGCCACAAAATGCTATGTTGAAGTCTTAGCTTTCAGTTCCTGTGGATATAACCTTATTTGGAAACTGGGTTTTTGTAGATATGACCCCAAAGATGAGGTCGTACTGGATTGGAGTGAACCCTAATCCATGTGACTGATGTCGTAATAATAAGAAGAGACATAGAGACACTGGGGAGAAGCCTACATGAAGACAGAGACAAAGACTGGAGAGATACATCCACAAGAAAAGGAATGCCAAAAATTTTTGGTAACTACGAGAAGCTATAAGAAGAAAGGAAAAATCCTTTTTTAGGGCCTTCAGTGAGAACATGGTCCTACCAACATCTTGATTTTGGACTTTTACCATCCAGAATTGTAAAAGAACAAATATTTGCTATAAACCACTGTTTATTAGTTTGTTACAGCAGTCTTAGGAACACAATATACTAGTACATAAAGAAAGCTATTTAGCAAACATTTCTTGAATTGACCTGAAATTATCATCAATTCAGAGAGTTTGAAAAAGACACCAAATCTAAGAAAATCAAATATTATGTTCTAAATCAATAATTTAAGCCCAGGAGATCATAAAAATATCAGAAACACTGGTCATAGCTACGGTATTGTGTATATGATTTAAAAAAAAAAAAAGAAGAAGAAGAAGAAAGATCATGAATACATAAAAAGAAAAAAATATCCTTATCTCTCATTGACTATATTTATCTTTCAAGAAAATCCTTTCCTCTCATCTGTCTGTGTGTTTGAGAATGTATTTATTATTTTGTTAAGGTTTGGGGAATAGTGAATAACTTTTTACCTAGTGATGCTATAACAGAAATAACACAGGTGGATGGCTTTAATAAGTAAAGTTTATGTTTCCACACTTGAACTTTCAGGCAGTGGCTCCAGAGGAAGTCTCTTTCTGCCCTGTCAGTGGAGAAATCCTTCTTAGCAGTGGAGTTACTTGCATTGGTATCATCCAGTGTCGTGAAACGGTGTCACATTCCCCGCTCCCACTTTCACCCCCTCCACCCCAAACTCACCTCCCACTCCACCCCCACCCCACCTATGTCTCCATTCCCCACTCCCCACCTTACCCTACCCCCCTAGCCTTCCCACCCACTTACCCCATCTGTGTGGGCAGGGCTGGCTGGCAAACTTCTGAGTGAGTGGAATGGCCCAACTTTGTCCCAACCTAGCATATGGCTGAGCCCTGCACTGCATGGCCCCATCACTCTCAGCCTTGCCCTCCCATTGCTTCTCACAGTTCCTCCTATCTCCTATTGGCCAAGGTAGAGACCCTCCTCTTCACCCAGTGGTGGTGGGCACCATGCCCTCCATACTTACACCATGACAGAGAGAGTAATATGGGGATGGATGTGACAAGTTACTACACTGGATGAGGGTGAGAGGGTGGTGGTGGTGACAAGTTATTGCACTGGGTGATGGGGGGAGTTAGTGACTAGTTACAACACTGAATGATAGGAGATACCAACCATAGTAATACTACTGCCTTGATAGCTCATCCCCCTGTGGCACCAGCACACCTGTAGTGATGCCATAGTTACTGGTATTCCTTGGAGATCTCCACATGGCATCTATCTTTCTCTATTCCTTCTTGCTTGCTTCTGTGCCTAATCTGTTCCCTTTATATCTCAAAAGTGATTGGTGTAAGACATTCACTGCACTGATACAGTTTCATTAACTATACCTAACACACAAAAACCTATTCCCAGATGGGATTGCATTTACATGTATTAGGTTAGGATTTACAATGTACATTTTTAAGGACAAAATTCAATCTATAACTGATTTTTTGGAGATATTTTGGTTTACTTTTTAAGATATATGACCCAAGTTGTGCTTTAAAAAAGAAAAGAAGAAGTAAAGAAGGAAGTGTAAAAAAGAAAGAGAGAGAGGAAGAGAGGGAAGGAAGGTAGGAGAAAAGAAGGAATGAAGGAAGGAAGGAAGGTAAAGAAAGAACAAGGGAGGGAGGGAAGGAGGGAGAAAAGGAAGGAATGAAAGAGAGAGAAAGAGAAAGAAAAAAAGAAGAAAAGAAATCATAGCCATAGTTTCTGAGATAATCCAGTAATAACATGGACAGGCATATGTAACTCTATTGATATACTGAATAATTTCCATAATGGGATAAATTTCAGATTTTATGTTGATTCAATCTTGGATGTAGGATACAGTGAAGCTCACAAGGTGAGTTATGAGGAAAGGAGATTGTCTCACTGGCCAGAAAATCACTCAACCTATTAAGGACCACAAAATGATGGCTAAGTAATAAATGTAGTGAGGAAACCAGCACACGGTTATCCTCTGTTTGGCATTTCTTAATCTGAGAAGGTAGGACTAAGATTTACAATATGCTGTAACTTGATTCACATAGAAATTAGGCTGCCATAAAATCAACTTTTCTTTTGGAATTGTCATCATTCAGTGGCATCAGGATCATTCTGTCTCACCACCCAAAATGAAAGAGCACTTGTTATTCATGTACTATAAAATGGAAAAGTAGATTAAAGTACACAAGGCAAACAAGTCTAATAATATTTTTTTTAAATATAGTGCGTTAAACAGAGCCATAATGTTATTACTTGGTGAGGATCATACTACATATTTCAATTAAAAGAGAACTTAATAATGTTTAATCTGAAATTAAAAAGGTCCTATTGGAGACTGTGAAATGAAACTCATGTGTTTAGTGTAGAGTTTTTGGATCCATATTATTTTAATATACACATAACATGTAATGTTTTTAATGAACATAATGTAATCCAATAAGCACATGAAATCTTAACAAAATACTCAATTTATTTTGGAGAGCATTAGAATAATTGGTTATCACTTTCACCAAACAATCATCTGTACCATTTATTTATTAATAGCTGAACCATAAATAGGACAGCCATGGGTTCCACTACTTTCTATATGTCTCTGTTGCTCATTCAGAGACTCAAGAAGGAATGCTAGTGTACAAATGATATTTTAAAGACAAGCTTTAAGTTGTTCTAAATGTGTAAATATTTTAACTTCATTAATAAGTTAAAACTTGTAACACACATCACAGAAGATGACACAATACAAAGGGAGTATGTCATAAAAACCTTGAGAGATAATTAATTTTAGTCATAAATATTTTCCACTAGCTAAGACACAAGTTTTCATTATAATAAATCACAGATAGAAGGGAGGAAAGTGTCTTTATGTGTTTCCAAATTAATTGATCTTTGCATAAAGAAGCTCATTATCATCAGTCAGAACAATCCCAATGGCTGACTGTGGAACAGACCATCAAATGTACATTTGCAAGGACAAATTGAACCTAAAGACACTTAAAAGAAGTCCACAAGAGCCAAAATATGACTTTGAGTATATCCCACCAGAATTTAGAGACCATCTCAAGAATAGATTTTATGCACTGAACACTAGTGACCAGAGCCCAGATGAATTATGGGATGACATCAAGGACATCATATCTGAGGAAAGCAGAAAGGCCATTAAAAAGACAAATAAGAAAGAAAAAGTCAAAATGGATGTCAGAAGAGACTCTAAAATAGTCTTGAAGGTAGAGTAGCTAAAGTAAATGGAAGAATTGATGAGACAAAAGAGCTAAGCAGAATGTTCCAAAGGGCCATTTTAGAAGACAGAGTAAAGCATAACAGTGAAATGTGCAAAGGCTTGGATTTAGAAAACCAAAAGGAAGAAGATGTTCCTCATTTCTCAAGCTGAAAGAACTGAAGAAAAATTCAAGCCTCAAGTTAAAAGATTGAAGGATTCTGTGGGCAAAATATTGAATGATGCAGGAAACATCAGAAGATGGAAGGAGTACACAGAGTTACAAAGCAAAGAGAATTGTTTGATTTTCAATCATTTCAGAAAGTAGCATATGATAAAGAGTTGCTGGTATTGAAGGAAGAAGACTAATCTGCACTGAAGGAATTGGTGAAAAACAACCTCCAGGAATTAATGGAATTCCCATTGAGATTTTTCAACAAATGGATGCAATGCAGGAAGTGCCCATTCATTTATGCCAAGATATTTGGAAGGCAGCTACTTGGCCAACAGACTTGAAGAGATCCACAGTTGTGCCCATTTCAAAGAAATGTGATCTTACAAAATGAAGAAATTATTGAACGATATCATTTATATCACATGGAAGTAAAATTATGTTGAAGATAATTCAAAAATGGTTGACAAGGAACTGCCAGAAATTCAAGCTAGTTTCAGAAGAGGACATAGAACAAGGGATATCATTGCTGATCTTTGATGGATGTTGGCTGAAAGCAGAAAATACCAGAAAGATGTTTATCTATGTTTTATTAATTATGCAAATGCATTCAACTCTATGGATCATAACAAAGTAAGGATAACATTGAAAAGAATGGGAATTCCATACACTTAATCGTGTTCATGAGGAACTTGTACATAGACCAGGAGGCTGATGTTAGAACAGAACAAGGTTATAATGCATAATTTGAAATCCAGAAAAGTATCTGTCAGAGTTGAATCCTTTAACCATACTTATTCAATCTGTATGGTAAGGAAATAATCCAAGAAGCTGGACTTGGAAGAAGGATGTGGCATCAGGATTGGAGGACAACTCGTTAAAAACCTTCAGTGCAGGAATCCCAGTAAGATGATGGAATAAGCAGACAAGCTATACAGATCCTCTTCAACAAAGAAAAGAAAAACTAACTGACACAGATACAGAAGATAATTCTGTACCCTTGAGCTTTGAAAGGAAGGATACAGACATAGATTAAATATCAACTAGTAGAAGAACCTGAATGAAAACAGTGAGTAAGGAGACAAATGGAGACAAATGGAGGTGAGAACTGTTAGCTATCCTGATGGCATGGACAGACTGAATATTTCCAAGTGGCGTTAGGACCTTGGAATTAACCTAAAAATCGGTCCTGCTTGCCAAGAGCTACATGGAAGACTGAGCCAGAAGCTGATGACTCAAAAGGAAAACAGCAAACAAGGAGACAAACTGTGGACTTTTCGCTGTCCAGGGACCACAGACATTTTGAATGTTCACAAGTGGTGGCTGGGCACAGCCAATTTGAATGTATAGAAGCTGCAGCCAATTTGGATATTTAAAGTGACAGCATTCTTATTCAGATTCCAAGGACCTAAGAGTAGGCTCTGCTTGCTAAAGATTGCACAGACATACAGGAGGATGACAACTGCAAAGGAGACAGGTGGTGAGGGTATAAGTGCTGCCAACCAGTGAACAGAACACAGTACCCTGCTTACTCAGATACCTCCAGAGAAAACAAAGAAAATGAAAATCTTGGGCAAATCACTGCAACATACAATTACCAATAGAATATAAACACAAAAATGTCACAAAGTCTCAGAGACAACAGACCATCAAAGTCCACACAAAGAAGCAAGATAAAGCAGGAGAAAAAGGAACTAGGATACAGACCCAGAATACATTACTGAGGAAGAAGCAGCATTGGGGTTTCCTAATAAGGAATTCAAAAGAATTTTATTTAGGTATCTTCAATGGTTTGAGAGGCAGATCAAGGAAAACACTGATAAGATTGAGGAAAAAACAGACAAAACTCTAGAACATTTCAGAAGACAAAAGAATAAAATGACAAAATAAATGAAAAAATCAGAGATGATACAAAATCTACAGATAGAAGTCCAGAAGATTAATACTAAATTTTTGGAAATAGATAGCACATTGAATGGGCAAAGAAGTAGAATTGAATCAATGGAGGACAAAGTTAGTGAGATTGACAATAAATCCCTCAATATTTCTTTGGAAAGGAATCAATCAGAAAAAAAGATCAAAATAAAATGAAGAAAGCCTATGATTCATGTGGGATATCATGAAAAGGAATAACCTACGTGTAATCGGAATTCCAGAACATGAAGAAACAAATAAAACCATAGATAAAATTGTTGAATATTTCTTGGAGGATAATTTACCTGGAATGATGAAAGATGAGAATATATCCATTCAAGACGTCAAATAGAAACCAAATAGGATAGACCCCAAAAGAAAATCACCAAGACATGTCATCACCAAACTCACCAAAACCAAAGACAAAGAATCCTGAAAGCAGCATGGGGAAAATGAAAAGTTATCTATCAAGGGCAACCAATAAGGCTTAGCACTGATTTCTCGGTAGAAACCATACAGGCAAGAGGCAATGGGATAGTAGATATAAAACTCAAAGAAAAAAAAAATCTAACAAAGAATTAGATACTAGGCAAAATTGTACCTCAAAAATGATGGTGAAATGGAATAGAATTGAGAACCCAGATATAGATCCATCAACCTATAGTCAGCTGATCTTTGACAAAGG
>NW_006921749.1:6294043-6304927 GCF_000298275.1 Orycteropus afer afer | reverse complement strand
AGACATTTTTAGAAAAGCAGAAATTAAAGGAATTTTTTTAAAACCAGACCAATCTTAGGAGAGATGCTAAAGGGAGTCCTTTGAACAGAGAAGCAACAACAGCAAACAATAACCAACCATTAATACACATGATGATATAACTCAGATACCAACACAGTTATGGAAGTATCAAAAGTAATTAAGCCTACAAGTTTGTAAACAGGAAACCAGAGACATCAATTTGCAACTAAGCACAACTACAAACCAAGAAGAGGAAAAAAATTGTGTAGTTAGGAAACTTCTACATGGTGAGGAAGTCAAAACAATTTCAAGATGGAACAGACTGTTCTAAACTTGGGAAGAAAATTATAAATCACAGGATAACCTCAAAGAAAAATAATAAAGATTCACATCAAAATAAAAAAAAAGGCACAAATATTTAGCAAATACAAAAACAGCAATGAAGGAAGTGATAACATGATTAATAAACAAAATGAGCTAAGCACAGAAAATTATATGGAACAGAGAAATCAGTAACACTGAAAAGCACATAACAAAATGACAGCAACAAATTAATACTTGATGATTATTACACTGAATGTAAATGGATTTATTGCACCACTCAAGAGATGGAGACTTGCAGACTGGATAAGAAAACATAACCCATCAATATGCTGTCTACAAGAGAAACACCATAGAGACAAAGACAAAAATAGACTAAAAATCAAAGGTTGGAAAAAGGTAAATCAAACAAGTGGCAACCACAAAAGAGCAGGAGTAGCAATATTAATTTCTGAGAAAAATTGACTTTAAGATAAAAAACACCATAAGAGACAAGGAAGGACATTATATGATTAAAGGATCAATTAAACAAGAGGACATAACCGTAATAAAAATCTATGTACACAATGAAAGAGCCCCAAAATACATAACTCAGACTTTAACAGAACTGAAAAGGCAAATAGATGACTCCACGGTCATATTAAGAGACTTTACTACACCACATTCAATCAAAGAACTGGAAAGAAACTCAACAAAGATGCAGAAGAACTAAACAATACAAGTCACCAACCTGAACTTACAGACATCTACAGAGCACTTCAACTAACAACAGCACAATGTACATTCATTTCCAGTGCACATTGATTATTCCCCAGCACAGACCATATGTTAAGCAAGAAAGCAAGCCTTAATAAATTTAAAAACATTGAAATACTGCAAAGCAACTCCTCAGATCACAATGCTATCAAATTAGAAATCAACAATAGGAAGATCAACAGAAAAAGAGCACATAGACCGGTGCAACAGAATTTAGAATCCAGAAATAGATCCATCGACCCATGGTCAGCTGATTTTTGACAAAGTATTGAAATCCATTACATGGAGAAGAGATGGTATCTTTCACAAATGGTGCTGGCAAAACTAGATATCCATTTGCAGAAAAATGAAGCAAGATCCATAACTCACATCATACACAAAAACTAACTCCAGATAGATCAAAGACTTAAATGTGAAACCTAAAACTATAAAGTTCCTCAGAAAAAAATATGGGCAAATTTAGGGGCTCTAATTTATGGCACAAGTAGACTGTCAAGCATAATCCAAAATGGACAAACAGCAGAAGATAAATTAGATGAATGAGACCTTCTAAAAATTAAATTTTTATGTGCTTCTAAAGACTTCTCCCAAAGAATAAAAAGAGAACCTATAGATTGGGAAAAAATATTTGGCAATGACATATCTGACAAGGGACTTTTCTCTAAAATATACAGAAAACTTGAATATCTCAATATCAAAGAGACAAACAATCCAAATTTAAAAAATGGGCAGAAGACATGAATAGACACTGCACAAAAGAGGATATTCAGGTGACAAACAAATACTTGAAGAAATTTTCATGATCATTAGTCATTAGAGAGATGCAAATCAAAACAACAATGAGATATCATCTTGCCCCAGCACGAGTAGCAAAGTTCAACAAGACAGAAATAACAAATGCTGGCAAGGATGTGGAGACAATGGGACTCTCATCCACTGCTGATGGGACTGTCAAATGATACAACCACTGTGGAAAGCAGTATGGTGATTCCTTAAAAAATTGAAATTAGAAATACCATTTAATCTGGCAATCCCATTCCTAGGTATATGTCCTAAAGAAGTGAGAGCCAGGACTAGAACAGATATATGCATATGCATATTCATCACAGTACTATTTACAATAGCCAAAAGATGAAAACAACCTAAGTACCCATCAACTGAAGAATGGATAACCAAACTATGGTACATACACACAGTGGAATACTATGCAACACTAAAGAATAACACCACATAACATGGATGAACTTGGAGGACATCATGCTGAGTTAAATAAGTCATTCACAGAATGACAAATATTGTATTAATTCACTATTGTAAAAAGTCAAGGAAAGGTTTATATGTGGAAGGAACTGTCTGTGTTGGTTACCTGAGGTGGGAGGGGAGGGAAGGAAACACTACAAATTTTTTTTTTAAATTTTAAAATTTAAAAAAAAAAATTAAAATTAAAATTAAACAAAAAGCCTAAAAAGTAGACCAATAAGCAACATCGTGATAAAAGGAGAAAACATTGAAGAAATCAGATATATTCCACTGGCCATAACTGCTGCAAAAAATCTCTTCAAAGTGTTAAAGTGCAAATAAGTTACTTTGAGGACTATGATGTGCCTGACCCACACCATGGCTTGTCAATAGCCTCATATGCATGTGAGAACTGGACAATGAATAAGGAAAACCAAAGATTTGATGCATTTGAATTGTGATTTTGATGGAGAAAATTGAATGTACCATGGACTACCAGAACGATCAAATATCTTGCGAGAAGTGCAGCTAGAATGTTTCTAAGAAATGGGAATGGTCAGGCTTCATCTCTAGTACTTTGGTCATATTGTCAGAAGGGACTGATCCCTTGAGGAGGATATCATGCTTAGTAAAGTAGAGGGTCAGTGAAAATGGGGAGCATCTTGAATGAAATGGATTGACCCAGTGGCTGCAACCATGGGCTCAAGCACAGCAAGGATTGTGAGGATGGTGCAGGAATGATCACTGTTTTGTTCTGCTGTGCATAGGTTTGTTTTCAGTTGGAACCAACTTGTTGGCACCTAACAACAACAGTACAAGTATTGAAAAAAATCTATTAAAAATGGCTAAATGTCAGGAAAACCTGAATAGCAATCATGTCTTCTGTACCTGGCATGAATGAATATCTTTATTTGCTCTTTAGAAAATTGTAACACTGGGGTTATGACATGATTTATGAATGTCTGAAATAATAGGAATATTGATAATACCAATGATAAATAAGGCATAAATATTTTGATTCTTTGAAGATTGCTCAAAAATTGAGGAAACATGAGTTCTGATAGCAAGAAAAGGATTTTAAAAACAATCCTTACCAAATAATATACTTGTTATTCTTATCTTAAAAAGTATTCTTGTAGTGTAACTTGTTAAGAACTATGCTCTTTTCCACTTGACAGACTATGCACAGCAAAAGCACACTTGCTTGAATAAATTTTCTATCTAAATACTTAAACCATAATAATTAGGCTACAGTACCCTATATTATCCACTATTGTGCTCCATAGGTAATGCTGATTCCAGTTGGCATTCACTAACTAGGCAGAAAATTGCAGCAATTATTGAAAATTATTGGGTTTTAAATGCAATGTACTCAATTCCCTCCTCTTACCCTTCACAACCACATGCAAATTATTTTCATTAGGAAAATAATAAAATATGCAGCTTTAGCACCAGAGAAGCTAAGTTTGTGAAAATAAGATATTTATTTTGTTTCTATTTGTCCCAAATAAAGTGTATTCACTTATTTGTTTGTTTGTTTTCCTTCCAATCCAAATCATAGTTTTCACTTTTGTTCACCCTATGTTTAACACAAAAGACCTCTTTAAAGTTTTATAGAGCAAGGATTTCATTTGGAAGACTAAGGTGTGCATGACCCAAGCCATGGTATTTTCAGTAGCCTCATATGTAGGTGAAAGGTGGACAATACAAGAAGACCACAGAATAACTGATGCATTTGAATTGTGGAGTTAGTGAAGAATACTGAAAATACTATGGAAAATACTATGGACAAATATGTCTCAGAAGAAGTGCAGCCAGAATGTTCCTTAGCAAGAATGGCCAGACTTTGTCTCACCTAGTTTGCTCATGTTGTCAGAAGTGACAATTCTCTAGAGAAGGAAATCATGCTTGGTAGTGTAAGGTCAGCAAAAAAAAGGGGAAGACACTTAATGAGATGGATTGACACAGTGGCAGTGATTATGGGCATAGCAAGGACTGTGAAGATGGCGTTTTTTTTTCCTATTGTGCATAGGGTCACTATGAGTTGGAGCCAGCTTGAGGATATCTAACAACAACAACATGTTTAACGTACTGCATTCTTGACTAGTCTTACTAAAACTTTTAACTCAAATCTGTCTACCCCAAAAAACCTTTTCTAATATGTCTGGGAAAAAATATATATTTTTTTTTCTATCGTATGCTCACAATATATTTTATAGCTCAATCAAAGCACTTAACAGTCCGTCTGTTAGTACAGTTTTATATATATATGTAACTACCTAGGAAGGAGGGTTGGACAATCTACTTCTGTAGTGATACTGCCTTGGAAACCCAAGGAGGGGTTGCTATGAGTAGGATCCAACTCCATGGCAGTGAGGTTTGTTTGTACTGTGAGCACCTGGTGGAGCCTGGACATATTTGTGTATGTTCTCAACAACACCTACAACAATAATCTGCACATATTGAGACTAATTGAAAAGACATAAGGTACCTCAAGCTCAGTAACACTGAATACACACATAGATCCCTTTTCTTATTAATTTCACAAAAATAATTTGTCTTTTCTATTGTTCATTTATTTGATTTGTTTTGTTTTTTAGTGAGATTCAAGAACATATGATTAGATGAGTAAGAATGCTAAGGGAAAGATTATTAGAATATCATGAAATTATAAATAATTTTTTGTCTCATTTCATTTTGTCTAAGGCAATCTATCCTTTGACATGACTTGGCATGTAGAATACCAATTCTAAATAAATTGGGAGCTCTGGTGGCATAGTGCCTAAGGCATTTATAGAGCAAAGATGTCACTTGGAAGTCTAAGGTGTGCATGACCCATGCCATGGTATTTTCTGTAGCCTCATATGTATGTGAAAGGTAGACAATATAAGACCATGGAATAACTCATGCATTTGAATTGTGGAGTTAGAGAAGAATACGGAAAATACCATGGACTGTGAGAAGAATGAACAAATCTGTCTTGGAAGAAGTGCAGCCAGAATGTTCCTTACTAAGAATAGAAATGTCAACCTGCTTAACAGTAGGCCGGTGGTTCAAACCCACCAGCCACACCTCCAAAGGAAGACTGGGTGATCTACTTCCATAGTGAGACCACCCCAGAAACCCAAGGAGGGATTATTATGAGTCAAATCGACTTGACAGCAGTGAGTTGAGTTTTTGGTTTTGGGCAATTGACTAATTCATAATCACATGCTGTTTGAAATATTATACAATCTTTTGATAACACTTGTTGTTAGGTGCTGTTGAGTCAAATTTTGACTCATAACAACAAATGTGACAGAGTAAAACTGTACCAAGGGATTTCCTACGCTGCAATCTTTATGAAAGCAAATCACCATATCTTTTCTCTCAAAGATCTGTTAGGTACATTAGAACTACTGACCTACTCAATAGCAGCTGAGCACTTAACCATCGCACCACCAGAGCGTCTTTTTAGAAATCTAACTGCAACCACTCTCTTGAGTGAAATTAGATGTAAAAATTCTCAAATAGATTAAACAAAGTAAAATCCTTTGTGTAGCACCAGACACAAAGCTGGGATTTAGAAACCAATGCCATATGTTTTGATTAAAGATTATTAATCCCAGAGCTTATATTTTCCATTTTTTTGCCCAAGTAATGGGTAATTATATATGTTAAGCCATTGATAATTTATCAAAGATTTTATTGCTGGTATCAAGTTCTTGTCTAATATAGTAGCTTACTGAATCCAATTTTTAGAGAAACCCACTGTTGCTGTCTTAAAGGAAATATATTTCCTCTTATGTGAACCTTTAAATATGAGTGATGTAAGAAATAGAGGACATTGAAATACTGTATTTGTGAAATAAAGACGTGAACAAATAATGTCAAAAAAGTTTTCTTTTTAAGTTAACTACTGATAGCTACATAGTGGCATGTCACTCTAGTAAGACAATTACCACTTGTAATGGTTAATATTTGTCAGTGTGGCTAGGGTATGATTGTCAGTGCTTTGGCAGACTCTATGTAATCACCTTCCATTTTTGTGATCTGATATATCCAGTCAATCAGTTGAAAGAGGAGTTTCCTTGGGAATGTGATCCGCCTCCACTATATAAATAGATGTTCTGGCAAAGCTCACTCTCTCTCCGGCTTGTGCACTCCCTGTCACCTGACCTCCAGTTCACGTTGCATAAATCTGCAGAGGCCTCTAGCCTGCCACCTGAGCTAAAGATTTTGGACTTGCCAACCCTCACTACCCACAAGCCACCAGAGGCCTGTGGTCTGCTACCTGACGTGCAGATTTTGAGTTTGTCAGTCCTTACAACCGTATGCGGGAGCTCTGGTGGTGCAGTGCCTAAGGCATTTGACTGCTAACCAGAAGGCTGGCGATTCAAACACACCAGCCCCTGCTCGGAAGGAAGATAGGGCAATCTACTTCCGTGGTGATATTGCCTCAGAAACCCAAGGAGGGGTCACTATGAGTCGGATCTGACTGGATGGCAGTGAGTTAAGTTTTGCAACCACATGATCCAGCAGAGGTCTTGAAATTGTTGCCTGACCCATGGATTTGGGAAATGCCAGGCACTGCAATTGCGTGAGCGATTTCCTCACAATTTTGTAAGCCACTTCCTTAAAGTAAATCTCTCTAGATATATCTGTGTGCACCTCAATGGTTTTTCTCCTCTAAAGAATCCAGACTAAGACACCCTCCTTATCCTGAACCTGAATGAGTTCAGAAATACTATGAAATAGGCTAAGCATGTATCACTATAGTGTTTTGAATATTCATATTAGGTACCTGCATGTGGCAGGCCCTGTGCTTTGCACAACTTGAGTCACAAAGACAAATTAGACTTGCATGTTGTCCTAGAAGACATCACAGTATTAGTTGACAATATATAAATTGATATTTCATAACTAAAATTAAATCTACTAAATTATTTCATTTCTACATGGGTGTTATGAGAATAAATATGCTCAGTCATTATAATTCCACAAATAATAGCTTCTCCAAGCGGTAACAATAAATAAAAGTGAGCAAAAGAGGAATGGTAACAATCAGAGGCGTATCTAGGGTAGTAGATACAGCACGTGCCCTGGACACCACTTGAAGAGGGGCACCACTGGGCAGTTTCTATTAACCATCAGAGTTTCCATTGCCAGCTGTAGATCATTCAGCAAGTTAAAACTGATTAGTTAAAACTAATACTTTCATTTTTCAAAGCCCCTTCCTGATTTCAGGGCTTTCTTCTGCTGCCTCTCTCTCCCACCCATCTGCCTTTCAATGCTGTCCTGCTCCCACCACTTCACAACCCCCACATCACAACACTCCACCCTGACCCAGGCGTTGCTCCTACTGCAGCAGTCAAGGTCTGCCATCCACCTACCAGCACAACCAACGTCGTCTTTTCACTGGAAAATTTTCTACATATTAAGGACTATTTTTTTTTTATTTAACCTTCCACCAAACTGTCAGGAAAAATTGTCCCATCCCAGAGAAGGGCCAAGGTGCTGTAGAAAAGGACTGCAAGAGAGAGCCATCTCTCTTCCATGAAAAGAAACAATTGAGCCTCCCATGCAGAGTTTTCATTTCTGAGTTAATTGTCCAAGGTCCAGAATGATGCTAAATATTTAAGATGGGTGTTAGATTTTTGCACAGGTATGTGATTTCAGTGCTTGCTATGGGCACTATTTTCCATAGACAGCCTCTATTAGTTAAAATTACTAAGGAGATGGGACTGGTAAAATTTAACCAATTTATTTGAGATCTGAATATTTACAATAAAATTTCAAGTAAAGTTACGTTCCATAATTTTATTGTTGTTAGGTGCCATCGAGTCAGCTCTGACTCTTCCCTAGGTATGTTGTTGTTATTGTTACTTGCCGTGGAGTGGGACCTGACTCATAGCGACCCCTTCTTGGGTTTCCAAGGTGGTATTGGCCAAGCTTCCTTCTGAGGAGTGGCTGGTGGGTTTGAACCGCCAGCCTTCCAGTTAGCAGTCAAGTGCCTTAGGCACTACACTACCAGAGCTCCCAACCTAGGTATAACAGAAGGCAATGTTGCCTAGTTCTGCATCATCTTCACAAGAATAGGCATGTTTGTGTCCATTGTTGCAGCCACTGTATCAATCCATCTCATTGAGGGGCTTGTTTTTCCTCTGAACATTTACTTTACCAAGTCTGATGTCCTTCTCCGGAGACTGGTCCCTCCTGATAACATGTCCAAAGTAAGTGTAACAAAATCGTATCATCCTGGCTTGCATAATATATATCATGTATTCTATTTATTCCAGAAGATTCTATTTTCTGATTAGATTTAGTACATTGTTCCTGATTAGATTTAGTACATTCTAAATTCTATTACCTTTACATGAGGGGAAAAAAAACTTGTCAAGAATTGATATACTGGCTTTTTGGAAAATATATGTATTTCTAGCTCTCTTTAAAATATCACTGATGCTAATTAGGTTGGATACTATACACAAAGACTCGTGGATTCTAAAATTAATTAATTTAATTTCTACTCATTTGAACTGGGTTATTCAGTAGGTAATCTGAATGTAGCCTACCAAGTTTTGTCATGCCAAATTGAATTGTTGAATTTCCATACCTGAAAAAAAAATAGGCATCCCAAAGCTAAGATGTATGTTTCCTAGGAAAGTTTCAATTGGGCAAAAGTAGAGGATACTGTCAAATAATAAAACAAACCAAACCCATTGTTATTGAGTTGATTCTGACTTACAATGACCGTATAGTACAAAGCAGAACTTCCCCATAAGGTTCTCAAGGCTGTAAATCGTTATAGAAGCAAACTGCCCCATCTTATAGCCTCAGAGTGGCTGGTGCGTTCAAACCACTGACCTGTAAATTAGCAGCTGAGCTCTTAACCACTGGGTCACTAGGGCTTTGCTGAGGGAAGAAAAAGGCTTGCTTTTACCTGTCCAGCTATGGTGTGACAAATTAATGTAGCATAGTACAAAATATGTTGCAATAGACTTAGGTGACAAAATATGTTGTTGTGTTTAATCTAGTCAATTTCAATTCATAGAGACCCTACAGGACAGAGTAAAACTGCCTCATAGGGTTTCCTGGGTTAAAATCTTTACAGGAGTAGATTATCAGGTCTTTCCTCCCACTGAGCTTCTTTGTGGGTTTGAACCACCAACATTTTGGTTAGTAGCCAAGTGTTTAACCACTGCACTACCAGGGTTCTTTTTGGAAAGAATGCAAACTCTTAATTAAAAACTAGATTCCAAACACTGTTTTTTAAAAATCTTAAAAAATCTCAGCCCATGTGAGTATGTGTCCACAAGTATTCAACCCATCTTTAACATTTATTTTAACATAAACCAAATAGAAGCTTTATATTATTATGAATGCTTCCTGATTACACAGCATTTACCATATAATGGCTATTCTACTTCAAATAGTTTTAAAACACTCCACTGGGCCACAACAGATTTACACTTGATGAATCATTCTTTGTTTGCATATCCTTTTAGACTTAACAAATAATTTACATAATGTTCCAATATTCTTTCATGGGAGAAAGAAGGATAATCTTAATATGGAAGAAGAAGGAAAATAGTGTTGGTTACAGTGTTATATTACTGCTTTGACAATTCATCTTTTCCAATCCTATAAATAAATCCAGCCACTCCTCGGAAGGAAGGTTGGGCAATCTTACTTCCGTAGTGATACTGCTTCGGAAAACCAAGGAGGGGTCGCTATGAGTCAGGGGTGACTCAACGGCAAATAACAACAACAACATAAATAAATAAATAAATCTAATGACCCTGGTGAGATCCTGCCTTTTCTTGATATTTATTAGCCAGTAGGTAGTAAGAAAGGTGCTGTGGTTACACAGTACCTAAGGCATTTGATGGCTAACCAGAAGGCTGGCAGTTCAAACTCACCAGCCAGCTTGTGCATGGGGCGGGGGGGGGCAATCTACTTCTGTAAAGAATTACCACCTCAGAAACCCAATCAGGGTCTCTCTGAGTCAGAATCGATTAGATGGCAGTGGGTTTGGTTTTTTTGGTTTAGGTAGTACAAATATTAGATATGGCATTTTTCCCTAACTCAGCAAAATTAGGAGTCCAGAAGGACCCTTGGGACCTCTAAAGTAACACATTTCAATATAGCTATTCAGTTAACATACATTTTGGTTTGTCCACAATAACCAAGTTGGGGTGATTTGGGCCTCAATGCCAGACTGACTCTATCAAAGATTTGGGATTTGAATTCAGAGTTGGAGTTTGAATCCCAGGTTCCTTACTTCTAAGTGCCCAGTCAGTCCACAAAATATCTCATTTCTTATTGGCACTTGTATAATTATGACTGAGTGTTTATTTTATAGACAAAAGCAAGGATTTCTTACCATTTAGGAAGCACAGATTTCTTTTTGAATAAAGCTCTGCAGATCCTGGATCAGACCATCAGCATGTGCTTTTTGTTCATACATTAGAATAAGGTTTTTATTCATTGTTTTTAAATTATTCAATTACATGCTACTACAAAACACAGAGCACAGACCTTGTGCCCCAAGCAAGTTAATAAGATCCATCATTCTACACTGTTTTC
>NW_006921749.1:6278653-6293153 GCF_000298275.1 Orycteropus afer afer | reverse complement strand
TGGTAGCATAGTGGCTAAGGCACTTGACTGCTAACCAGAAGGCTGGTGGTTCAAACCCACCAGCCACTCCTCAGAAGGAAGATGGGGCAATCTACTTCCTCAGTGATACTGCCTTGGAAACCCAAGGATGGGTCACTGTGAGTAAGGTCTGACTCCACAACACATAACAACAACAACACATATAGGTTATAATAATGACAATAAACTTTGAGCATATTTCCTATAAATCAAAATTGGGTGTGTTAAAGCAAAAAAAAAAAAAAAAATGGCTGACATTGAAAATAAATCAATAAGCTATTTAATATCCATTACCAGGAAACAGTATTTTTAGCATGTGGTTTAGGTAGTCTGACTCTTGTGATATATTTTCAAAGTAGAAGACTAGAAGTACTCACGCTCATCCCTTTGTTATATAAAGATGTAATCTTCATGGTGTAATCACGACTCATATATAAATTAAATCATGCCACAGAGGTCCTTCATCATTAAAAGCAAGGCAAAATATATCTCTATACATAGCCCATTGAAGCCTGAAAGAAAGAAAGTAGCTATCTTATCTCAGCTATCAGAAAAGAGCCTGGGTAGTGAAAATGGCTTGCAATTATCTGTTAATTTAAAGTGTGAAGTTTGAATACTTCCAGTAGCTTTTTAGAACAAAGGCCTGGTGATCCACTTCTGAAAAGGTTAAAACCAAGAAAACCCTATGAAAAAAAGTCACTGCCGTCGAGTTGGATTCGATTCATAGCAATCCATCCTTGGGTTTCCAAGGTTGTATCACTATGGAAGTAGATTGCCCAACCTTCCTTCCGAGGAGTGGCTAGTGGGTTTGAACCACCATCCTTCTGGTTAGCAGTCAAATGTGCCTTAGGCGGTATGCCACCAGAGCTCCCTATGGAACAATTCTACTCTGTAACACTGAATTGAAGGCCGACTCAGTGGCAGCTAACAACAAGGCTAACAGATTTGAGAAGAGTCAAAAAGAAAATATTTGAAAACATTATCAATAAAACAAGGCCATCCATGAAAAATAAGATACATCATTTTTATTTATCGTATAGCTTAATACCCTTGGCGCTAGAAGATCAAGATAAAACTTTTTATTTTTTAAAATTATTAGACAGAAAGTTGTACACACAGATTTTTATTTATTTCTTGTTTAACATTTTCTTCCCAGAACTGACAGGTTTGAAAGAATATTGTAGTCAGTTACATAACGGAGGACAGTTTATTATGCACAAATAACAGATCATTTATTTTTTCCCTAAACGTTTTATAGAAGAGTAGGTTGTTTTTTTCACGTTTGACTGCTAACCAGAAGGCTGGCTGTTCAAACCCACCAGCCACTCTTCGGAAGGAAGATTGGGCAATCTACTTCCGTAGAGATACCACCTCAGAAACCCAAGGAGGGGTTGCTATGAGTCAGATCCAACTCTATGGCAGTGAGTGAGTGAGTGAATGAAAATTAACCACTTTATTTATTTATTTCATACTCCTTCAGTTTCTAACTACTGCTATTGTTTTTCTTATTAGTGCCATCCAGTTGACTTCAACTCGCAGCGACAATATATACTAGAGAACAAAACACTGCCTGGCCGTGTACCATCCTTGATACAATTGAGCCCGTCATTGCAGCCACTATGTCAATCCATCTTGTTGATGGCTGTTCTGGTTACCTAGTGCCACTCTGACAGGAATATATCACAAATGAGATGGCCTTAACAAATAGGAGTTTATTCTCTTATAATTTGGTGGCTAGAAGTCCAAGTTCAAAGTGTTAGGCTCTAAGTGCTGTGTGAAAGGCCCTCGACCTTGGGCTTCAGCTCTTCCTCTTGTCCCCGGCCCACTGAAGCTAGAGGATTTTCTTCACTCAGGCAGCTACTGGCTGCTGAGGCTAACAACCCCAAGGTCGACAAATAAAATGGCACAGTCCTGATGTTACAAAACCACATGGCAAGCCATTAATTCAAGTCCATTGTAAGTCCCAAGGGTGAAAGAGCATGACAGGCTGCTGAACAACGACACGGCTACATGCAAGGTCCAAGCCTGCAATAAGCTAGAGAGCATTCCCCAAGGTTTCTCCTTATATACAGGAAGCAGACCGCATTCCCTAAGGCAGCTACTCAGCGGCTCACAGTAGATTCCACCATGGAGGTGATTACCAGTCTCATCATGGGGAGTACTACACCCAGCTGCCCAGCCATTCAACCAGGCCCAGCCAAGGTGACACATACACTGTATTACCACAATGGCCTTCTCCTTTTTCACTGACTCTCTGTTTTACCAAACATGATGTCCTTCAGGGAATGGTCCCTTCTGACAACATGACCAAAGTAGGTGAAAAGAACTCTGGCCATTCTTGCTTCCAAGGAGCATTCCGGCTAGACTTCTTCCAGGACAGATTCATTCATTCTTCTGTTAGTACATGGTATTTTCAGCATTCACCATCAACACCATAATTCAAATGCATCAACTCTTTTTTGGTTTCCTTATTCATTGTCCAGCTTTCACATACATATGAGGCAATTAAAGTGTTTAAAGTAACCGTTTGCTTCTTAACAGTTTAAAGAGCTTTTTGTTGCAGAGTTTCCCAGTGCAATGCAATGGCTGATTGTTTAACTGCTGCTTCCATGGGCTTTGATTGTGGATCCAAGTAAAAAGAAATCTTTGACATTTTCAATCTTTTCTCCATTTGTGTTATTCTGTTTATTGGTCCAGTTGTGAGGATTTTTGTTTTCTTTATGTTGAGGTGTAATGCATAGTAAAGACTGTCGTCTTTAAACTTTATCAGTAAATGCTTCAAGTCATCTTCACTTTCAGCAAGCAAAGTTGTGTCATCTGCATATTGCAGATTGTTAACAGGCCTTCAATCAATCCTGGTACTGCATACTTCTTCATACAGTCCAGCTTCTCAAATTATTTTCTCAGTATACAGATTGAGTAAGTATGGTGAAAGATACAACACTGATGTACACCCTTCCTGATTTTAAACGATAAAGTATCCTCCTGGTTCTGTCAAACAACAGCCTCTTTGTCTATATACAGGTTAGTCATGAGCACTATTAAGTGTTCTGGAATTCCCTTTCTTCACAACATTATTCATATTTTATTATGATCCACACAGTCAAATGCATTTGCATCATCAATAAAACAGGTAAATATATTTCTGGTATGTTTTTGCTTTCAGCCAAGATCCATCTGAATTCAGCGATTACATCTCTTTTTCCATGTCGTCTTCTGAATCTGGCTTGATTTCTGGAAGTTCCTTGTCAGTATACTGATGCTGCCTAGAGCCACGAAATGGAGGGACCAGGAGCCGCTGGGGACGACAGAGTGGCAGATTTCAGGTAGGAATTAGGTAAGAGGAGGGTGCAGAGATTTCCAACAGCCAAGGGAGACAAAGTTGTCTGTCATTTTGTCATCCTGTGAGGCTTGTACATTGCTGTGAGGCTTGAGGCTGTGCCACTGGTGTCTCAGACACCAGCAGAGTTGCATATGGTGCGCAGGTTTCAACAAAGCTTACAGACTAAGACAGACTAGGAAGAAGGAGAAGGCCATCCACTTCTCAAAAATTGGCCAGGGAAAACGTTATAAATAGCAGAGAAACACTGACTGATACATTACTGGGCAATTTTATGAATAGCTTGAAAACTGTCTGACACAGTGTAGGAAGACTAGCCCCTTAGTTTGGAAGGCACTCAAAATAGGACTGGGAAAGAGCTGCCTCATTAGAGTAGAACCAACCTTAATGATATGGTTAAAGTAAGTCTTTCAGGACCTCCATGTGCTGATGTGGCACAATTCAAATTGAGGAGAAACAGCTGAAAACCTCCATTAATAATAGGAACATGGAATGTATGAAGTATGAATCTAGGAAAATTGGAAGTTGTCAAAAATGAAATGGAATGCATAAAGATTGATATCCTAGGCTTTAGTGAGCTGAAATGGACTGGTTTTGGCCATTTTGAATCCACCATATGATCTACTATGCCGGGAATGACAAATTGAAGAGGAATGGCATGTCATTCATCATCACAAAAGATGTTTCAAGATCTCTCCTGAAGTATAATGCTGTCAGTGATACAAGAAAGACAGTTAATATGACTCTTATTCAAATTTATGTACCAACCACCAAAGCCAAAGATGAAGAAATTGAAGATTTTTATCAACTTCTACAGTCTGAAATTGACCAAACATGCAATCAAGATGTGTTGCTTACCACTGGTAATTGGAATGCAAAAGTTGGAAACAAAGAAGAATCACCAGTAGTTGGAAAATTTGGCGTTGGTGGCAGAAATAATGCTGGAGATCTCATGGTAGAATTTTGCAAGACCAACTATTTATTCATTGTAAATATCTTTTTTTCAACAATACAAACAGTGACTATACACATGGACTTCACCAGATGAAGTACACAGGAATCAGATTGATTACATCTGTTGCAAGAGGCAATAGAAAAGCTCAATATCTTCAGCCAAAACCAGTCCAGGAGCTGATTGTGGAACAGACCATCAACTGTTCATATGCAAGTTTAACTTGAAGACAATTAAAAGAAGTCCACAAGATCCAAAATATGATCTTGCATATATCCTTCCTGAATTTAGAGACCATCTAAAGAATAGATTTGATTCATTTAACACCGACTGAAAACCAGAATAATTGTGGGATGACATCAAGATCATCATGCATGAAGAAAGCAAGAGGTCATTAGAAAGACAAGAAAGAAAGAAAAGACCAAAATGGATGTCAGAAGAGACTCTGAAACTTGCCTTGAGTGAAGAGTAGCTAAAGCAAATGGAAGCAATGACAAGATAAAAGAGCTGAACAGAAGATTCCAAAGAGCAGCTGGAGCAGACAAAGCCAGTTACTATAATGAAATGTGCAAAGACCTGGAGTTAGAAAACCAAAAGGAAAGAACACGCTTGGCATTTCTCAAGCTGAAGGAACTGAGGAAAAATGTAAGCCTCGAGTTGTTGTATTGAGAGACTCTATGGGCAAAATATTGAATGATGCAGGAAGCATCAAAAGAAGATAGAAGGAATACACAGAGTCACTGTGCCAAAAAGGAACGGTCGATCTTCATCCATTTCAGGAGGTGGTGTATGATCAAGAACCAAAGATATTGAGGGAAGAGGTCAAATCTGCGCTAAGGGAATTGGTGAAGAACAAGGCTCCAGGAATTGACAGAATACCCTTTGAGATGTTTCAACATACGGATGCCCCTTTGGAGGCACTCACTCAGTTAGGCCAAGAGATTTGGAAGACAGCTACCTGGCCAGCTGAGTAGAAGACATCCATATTTGTACCCATTCCAAAGAAAGGTGATCCACAGAATGTGGAAATTATCAAACAATATCACTAATATCGCATGCAAGTAAAATCTTACTGAAGATAATTCAAAAGCAGTTACAGCAATATATTGACAGAGAACTTCCAGAGGTGCAGGCTGAATTCAGAAGAGGATGTGAATGAGGGATATCATTGCTGATGTCAGATGGATCTTGTCTCAAAGTGAGGAATACCAGAAAGATGTTTACTTGTGTTTTATTGACTATGCAAAAGCATTTGATTTTGTGAATCTTAACAAATTGTGAATAACATTGAGAAGAATGGGAATTCCAGAACACTTAACTGTACTCATGAGGAAACTGTAGATAGACCAGGAGGCTGTCATTCAAACAGAGAAGGGGAACACTGCATAGTTTAAAATCAAGAAGGGAGTGTGTCGACGGTGGGTCCTTTCGCCACAATTATTCAATCTGTATGCTGAGTAAATAATCCAAGAAGCTGGACTATATGAAGAAGAACATGGCATCAGGATTGGGGGAAGACTTATTAACAATCTGCAATATGCTGATGACACAACTTTGCTTGCTGAAAGTGAGGATGACTTGAAGTAACTTACTGATGAAGATTGAAGAATACAGTCTCCAGTATGGATTACATCTCAATATAAATAAAACAAAAATCCTCACAACTGGACCTATAAGCAGCATTATTATAAATGGAGAAAAGATTGAAGTTGTCAAAGACTTCATATTGCTTGGTTCTACAATCAATGCCAATGGAAGAAGCAGTCAGAACATCAGACGACATATCGTTGTTGTTGTTATGTGCTGTCAAGTCGGACCCAACTCATAGTGACCCCTCCTTGGGTTGTCGAGGCAGTATCACTACAGAAGTAGATTGCCGAACCTTCCATAGCACTGGGCAAATCAGCTACAAAGGACCTCTTTCAAGTGCTGAAGAGCAAAGATATCTCCTTGAGGACTGAGATGCACCTGACACAAGCCATGGTATTTTCAATCGGCTCATATGCATGTAATAGCTGGACAATGAATAAGGAAGACTGAAGAAGACTTGATGCTTTTGAGCCGTGGTGTTGGCAAAGAATGCTGAAAGTGCCATGGACTGCTAAAAGAACTAACAGATCTGTCCTGGAGAAAGTGCAGCCAGAATGCTCCTTGGAAGTGAGAATGGCCAGACTTCATCTCACATACTTGGGTCATGTTCTCAGAAGGGACCATTCCCTGGAGAAAGATGTCATGCTTGTTAAAGTGGAGAGTCGACAAAAGAGGGGAAGGCTCTCAATGAGATGTATTGACATGGTGGCGGCAGCAATGGGCTCAAGTGGAGCAAGAATCTTGGAGCTGGCTTAGGACTGCGTGGTGTTTCATTCTGCTGTGCATAGGGTCACTATGAGTTGGAGACAACTAGATGGCACTTAGCAACAAGAACATACTGATGCAATCATTCCTTAATTTTTTTTTTCAGCAACATTTTACTTGCATGTGATATTGATATTGTTCTATAATTTCATTGGAATGAGTACAAATATGAATCTCTTCCAGTAAGTTGACCAGGTAGCTGTCTTCCATATTACTTGGCATAAATGAATAAGTGCTTCCAGCACTGTATCTGTTTGTTGAAATGGGTATTCTACCAATTCCTAGAACACTGTTTTTCACCAATTCCTTCAGTGCAGCTTGGACTTCTTCCTTTAAGACCATTGGTTCCTGATTATATGCCATCTCCTGAAATTACTGTATATCAACCAATTCTTTTTTGTACAGGGACTCTGGGTATTACTTCCATCTTCTTTTGATGTTTCCTGCATCATTCAATATTTTGCCCATAGAATCCCAATATTGCAACTTGAGGCTTAATTTTTTTTCTTCAATTCTTTCAGCTTGAGGACTGCTGAGTGTGTTCTTCCCATTTGGTTTTCTCATTCCAGGTCTTTGCACATTTCATTGTAATAATTGACTTTGTCTTTTTGAGCTGCTCTTTGGAATCTTCTGTTCAGCTCTTTTATCTTGTCATTTCTTCCATTAGCTTTAGTTACTCCACATGCAAGAGCAAGTTTCAGAGTCTCTTCTGACATCCATTTTGGTCTTTTCCTCCTTTCCTATCTGTTTAATGACCATTTGCTTTCTTCATGTATGATATTTTTTTGTTTGTTTGTTTAATTGTGATTTGGGTGCAAATTTACATAGCAAACTTGTTTAACATTCAACAGTTTATGCACATCTGGTCTCATGGTTTCCATATCCCCAACAATAAAAAAGTCTCCTTCCCTCTCCTCCCTATGACCACCCCCTCCCTGTGCTCCTCTCATCCATCCATTCCTGTCTGTCCAGCCTTCATTCTGTGTTAGTTCTACCACTCTGCTATCTCATGGCTGCTTGATCCAAGGGATGTGTCTCCATAGACTAGGTGGATGCATTGACCTAGGGAAGGTATTCTGTGTGTAGGTATTTCTACTGTTGTGCTGAGAGCCAATCCATGTAAGTCCATTGCTAGGCTCAAAGGGTAACCTGGAGCCTTAGTCTCAGGGGTTCCACCAGTCTCTTTCCAACCAATAATTCTGGTTATTTTTGTGTTTTTAAATTTTGTTCCACATTTTTCCTCCAATTCTATCCAGGATCTTTAGGTTTGATCCCTTTCCAAACTGTTGGCATTGATACCTGGGTACGACCTAGTTCTTCTGGTTTCAGGTTGTGGAGACTGAGGTCCTCATGGTCCATCTTATCTTTGGACTAGTTGTTTTCCAATTACTTTGATTTTCTTCGCTCTTCTTTGCTCCAGCTGAATGGAGACCAACAGTTGTGTCTTAGATGGCTGCTCGAAAGCTTTTAAGACCCTAGTGTCTAACCACCAAAGTCGGTAGCAGAACAAAATTTTTATGAACTATGTGTGCCAATTGAACATGATGTCCCCTAAGACTATGGTCCTGAAATCCCAGGCCTGATGAGTCTCTCTCACAAGATGTTTGGTTGTCTCTGAGAAGTTACTCCCACCCTGTCTTCTGTTGCTTCTGTAATGCATGTGGCTAATTTTGTAGCACAACTGCATATGTAAGATTATCTTCAGCAAAATCTATCTTTAGTCCAGGGTGTATTCCTGTTCACCTACCCTCACCTGCTCTTCTCACCTGTCTATGCATTAATCATTAGCTTAATATTTGGTGCTAGTGATACTACAGTGTTGTACCTGTAATAGTATTTGCCTCTGTTGTCTATATCTTTTGTGTACATTTCAGTGGCTTTTCTTTCCCCAGTGTCACTGTGCTGGTCACAGACTCATTCCTACATCCCTACCCTCACCCAAATCAACACGTGACTCCCAAATGACTGATATTTTCCCTCCCCTTCCCTCTCATCCCCGGTAACCAACAAAGTGAGTTTCCTTCCCTGTGTAGACATTCCTTGACTTTTTACAATAATGGGCTCATCCAATATCTGTCCTTCCGTGTTTGACTTATTTCATTCAGCATAATGTCCTCTAAATTCATTCATGTTGCAAGATGATTTGTGTATTCTTCATTATTCTTTAATGTTGCACAGTATTCCATTGTGTGAATATACCATAGCTTGGTTATCCAATCATCTGTTGATGGGCTTTTAGGTTTCTTCAATTTGTTTGCTACAGTGAATTATGCTGTGATGAACATGGGTGTGTATGTCTGTTCATGCACTGTCTCTCATTTCTTTAGGATATGTTCCTAGCAATGGAATTCCTGGATCAAATTATATTTCTATTTTCAGTTTTTTAAGGAAACACCATGCTATTTTCCACAATGGTTGTTCCACTTTGCAGTCCCACTAGCAGTGTATGAGCATTCCAATCTCTCCGCAGCCTTGTCAACATTGGTTATTTTCTGCCTTGAATTTTGCTATTATTCCTGGGGTGAGATGGTATCTCATTGTTTTGATTTCCATCTCTGGTGGTTCAAACCCACAAGCCACTCCTCAGAAAGAAGGTTGGGTAATCTATTTCCATAGTGATACTGCCTAGGGAACCCAAGGTGGGGTCGTTATGAGTCGGATCCAACTCAACAGCAGTGGGTTAGTGACTAATGATTGTGAGGAATTCCTCATGTGTTTGTTGGCTGCCTGTATATCCTCTTTAGTGAAGCGTCTGTTCTTCTCCTTTGCCCATTTTTTAATTGGGTTGTTTGTCTTTTTGGCGTTGAAGTGTTGAAGTTTTCTATAAATTTTGGAGATAAGTCACTTGTCAGATATGTTATAGCCAAATATTTTTTTCAGTTTCTTTCTTTTTTTTTTAGAAATCTTTAGGTGTACATAAGAATTTAATTTTTAAAAGGTCCCAGTCATCTTATTTCTTTTCTGCCGCCTGGGCATTTTGGTTTATGCTTGATAGTCTATGTATGCTGTAGCTGGATTCTCTAGAGAAGCAAAACCAATAGAGTTTGGTAAGATGGAGGGTCAATGAAAGAGGGGAAGGCCCTCAATGAGATGGATTGACACAGTGGCTGTGGGGATGGGCTCAAGTGCAGCAAGGATCATGGAGCTGGCATGGGACCAGGCAGTGTTTAGTTCTGCTGTGCATAGGGTCACTATGAGTCAGAGACAACTCGATGGCACCTAACAACAACAACAATGGACAGAGAGACATTTATCTTAGGAGAATGGCTCATACACTTGGGAAAGCTGGCAATTCCCAAGTTCTTGGATCAAACTTCAAACTGAAGCCTTCTTCTGATGCATACAGCTGCAGGGGCTGATGAGCTCGTGGATGGCAGGCAGTATACCAGCTGTTGACTTCAGCGGATGATGATTCCAAGGTCACCAGGCAGAATGGTGGATTGTTCACTAACAGACAATTGTAGGCAGTGAAACAGCATCCAGATCCACAGAAAGTGTCTCATTTTCCCAGGATGTCCATAAATATATTGGAAGCAGGCCACACCCCTAGGGAAACTCCCTTTCAACTGATTGGCTGCTCAAAACATATACATCTGATCTCATCATGGGTGTTGAGTTTGGTGTAGTAGCTACAGTCACCTGTTGTTGTTGTTATGTTCCATCGAGTCAGACCTGACTCACAGCAACCCCTCCTTGGGTTGTCAAGGCAGTATCACTATGGAAGTAGATTGCCCAACCTTCCTTCTGAGGAGTGGCTATAATCGCCTAGGGGAGGTTTAATATGTTCCCTGCCTGCTGGGTGGGCCTGCCTTTTTTTCTCAGTCATTTAGTCTGCTCTCTTTCTTTGCTTTTACTAGATATAATATTAAATCTTCCCAGCTGCTCATAATTCAAGTATCTTTATTTGTATCTGCTTTACCTAGTTATTCTGGGTTTCAGATGGAAAAGGGAATGACTATGCATATTATCTGTATGATGCCATCTTATGACCTCATATATTATGTTCTTGATGTCATCCCACAATTCCTCTGGTTTTCAGTCCTTAGTGTTCAATGCATCAAATCTATTCTTCAGATGGTCCCTAAAGTCAGGTGAGATATCATCAAGGTCATATTTTGGCTCTAGTGTATTTGTTTTAATTTTATTCAACTTCAATTTGAACTTGCATATGAACAATTGATGGTCTGTTCTACAATCAGCTCCTGACTTTGTTTTGGCTGAAGATATTGAGCTTTTCCATTGCCTCTTGCCACATATGTAGTTGATCTGATTCTGTGTGTTCCATCTGGTGAGGTCCTCATGTATAGTCACCATTTATGCTGTTGAAAAAGGTATTTGCAACAAATGTCATTGTTCTTACAAAATTCTGTCATGGAATCTCCAGTGTCATTTCTATCACCAAGGCCATATCTTCCAACTACTGATAATTCTTCATTTCCAACTTTTACATACCAATCACCAGTAATAATCAATGTCTTGATTGCATGTTTGATCAATTTTGGATTGCAGAAGTTGGTAAAAATCTTCAATTTCTTCATCTTTGGCTTTAACTACTAGGGAAGAGAAATTATAAACTTAATATATTTTCTATCTCACCCTAACTATGTTAGTTAATTTCCCTATCCCTTACTGTTATCTATTCATCACAATATTAAGATGTTTTAACCAAAATCAACTTATTCAAACAACTCTATATATTCTGATTAGATAGACTATTAATAATAAATTTCAGCAGTAATTCTTGGGTGTATCAGAAAAGAAATTATTCAATATTGTTCTGACTATAGTAACAAACTGCCATTGACATCATTCTGACTTATGGTGATCCCACATGTGTCAGAGTAGAACTGTGATCCATAAGGTTTCCAATCCTTGATTTTTCAAAAGTTGATTTTTAGACCTTTCTTCCACAGGGACTTCTGGTAGGCTAGAACCTCCAATCTTTCAGTTAGAAGCCAAGTATGTTAATAATCTATACCACCCAGGAACTCCCTGACCATAATTCCTTTTGTTGTTAGTTGCCATTGAATTGATTATGACTCATGATGACCCCATATGTGCAGAGTAGAACTGATTCATAGGGTTATCAAGGTTTTTCAGAGTTTTCAGAATCAAATTCCCAGGCCTGTCTCTCAATGTTCCTCTGTGGGAGTTTGGAGTGCCATCCTCTCTGCTGGCTGTTTGCACCACCCAGGGACTCCATCACTATGGTAGGAGCACCTAAAGAAGTGTAGCTCCTCAGACACGAGAATTACCCATTGAGATAAAAAGCCACATATTGCCCTATCTTGATTTGAAAAGATAGAAGGAAAAAGAAAATCAATGCATACTTATCCTTAAGTCAGAATTTAAAGATGAACATTTTATTAAATCTTATCCTTGGGAATGGACTCAAAGTCTAGAATTCGAAAGGGGAATTCTATTTACTATTTTAGAAAGGAGTCAGTAAATTTTGATGGTGGTGTTGTTAGATGCTGCCAGATGAATTCTGATTCATAATGACCCTATACACAACAGAATGAAACAATGCTCTTTCCTGTGCCATCTTCACTACCATTGCTATGACTCAGGCCATTATTGAAGCCACTGAGTCAATCCATATCATTGAAGGTCTTCTGATTTTTCACTAACTTTCCACTTTGCCAAGCATCATGCCCTAGTCTCTAGGGACTAGTGCCTCCTGATAACATGTCCAAAGTATGTGAGATGAATGTTTCGCCATTTTTTATAAATTTTGGTAATGGAATCCTGTTTAAAAAAAAAAAACTCACTACCATCGAGTCAGATCTGACTCATAGCAACCCCTCCTTGGGATTCCGAGGCAGTATCACTACAGAAGAAGATTGTGCTATCTTCTTTCCAAGGAGTGACTGGTGGGTTTGAACTGCCAGCCTTCTGGTTAGCAGTCAAATGCCTTAGGCACTACACCAACAGAGCTCCTATAGTACAATATATATAATTGAAATAAAGCTTTGTAACTTCTCAAATTTAGTTAAAATTGTTAATTGCTTTCTGAAAAGAAAAAAAGATGGATAGAAATGCCTTCATGAGAATTAGAGAGATAATTTCATGAGGAGAACTACAAAGCATAGAGTAGTTTCAAGAAAGTTTTGTAGGTGAAGGAACAAACATAGTTGATACTGCAAGGAAAGAAAGGAGAGAATAAAGAACTAGCCTAATCCTAAGGAATTAATCTCTTTGGGCCTGTAGGATTCATAGTTGGTGGCTTCTTCAAAGCCAAGATTGAAGAGAGAGATTGAATAAGACTACAATACAGTTTTATATAATGTACTCACAGAAATGACATCCCATTATATTTGCTATATTCTGTTGGTTAGAAGCAAGTCACAGACCCCATCAACATTCAAGGCATTCACTGCCTTCGAGTTGGATCCAACTCATAGTCAGCCCTCCTTGGGTTTCCAAGGTAGTATCACTATAGAAGTAGATTGCCCCATCTTCCTTTCAAAGAGTGGCTGGTGGGTTTGAACTGCTAGCCTTCTGATTAGCAGTCAAATGCCTTAGGCACTAAACAAAATCCATTGCCATTATTGAGTTAATTCTGATTCAGTACAACCCATAGGTAGAGGGTTTCAGAGTAGAGGTTTCAATGACTGTAATATTACAGAAGTAGCTCACCAGGCCTTTCTTGCACAGTGCCACTGGATGGATTGTAACTGCCAACCTTTCAGTCACTAGACCAGCACAAATTGTTTGCACCACATAGAGAACTTTATATAAGGCGTGAATACCAGGAGGTAGGAACCAGAGAACCAAAAAAATTAAATAAATAAAATAAAAACCTCACTGTCATTGGGTCAATTCTGACTCATAGTGACTCCTTTGGATTTCTGAGATGGTAAATCTTTATGAAAATAGATTGCCCAGGCTTCCTTCCATGGAGTGACTGGTGGGTTTGAACTGCTACCTTTCTGGTTGGCAGTCAAATGCCTTAGGCATCAACCATGGGAGGCAACTTACAATCCTGTGTGTGATAATAAACATGACCTCAAGTTGTGCAATTAATACTAACCTACTCTATTACAAGAGAGATATACCTCCTGAATTTAGAGACCATCTAAAGAATAGATTTGATGCATTGAACACCAATGACCGAAAAAAAGAAGAGTTGTGGGATGACATCAAGAGCATCATCCATGAAGAATGCAAGAGGTCACTAAAAAGACAACAAAAGAAGAGAAGACCAAAATGGATGGTAGAAAAGACTCTGAAACTTGCCCTTGAGCAGAGAATAGCTAAAGCAAATGGAAGAAATGACAAGATAAAAGATCTGAACCGAAGATTTCAAAGAGCAGCTCAAGAAGACAAAACCAATTACTATAATGAAATGTGCAAAGACCGGGAGTTAGAAACCAAGAGGGAAGAACATGCTCAGCATTTCTCAAGCTGAAAGAATGGAGGAAAGATTTTAAGCCTCGAGTTGCAATATTGAAAGGTTCTAAGGGCAAAATATTGAATGATGCAGGGAACATCAAAAGACGATGGAAGGGATACACAGAGTCACTGTACTAAAAAGAAGTTGTCAATCTTCATTCATTTCAGGTGGTGGCATATGATCTAGAACCAAAGATACTCAAGGAGGAAGTCGAAGCTGCAATGAAGGAATTGGCGAAGAACAAGTCTCCAGGAATTGATGGAATACCCTTTGAGATATTTCAACAGACGGATACCCCATTGGAGGCACTCACTTGGTTATGCCAAGAGATTTGGAAGAGAGCTACCTGGCCAACTGACTGGAAGAGATCCATATTTGTACCCATTCCAAAGAAAGGTGATCCCACAGAATGTGGAAATTATCAAACAATATCATTAAT
>NW_006921749.1:6272934-6278533 GCF_000298275.1 Orycteropus afer afer | reverse complement strand
AATACCAGAAAGATGTTTACTTGTGTTTTATTAACTATGCAAAGGCATTTGATTGTGTGGATCATGACAAATTATGGATAACATTGAGAAGAATGATAATTCCCAAACACTTGATTGTACTCATGAGGAACCTGTACATTGACCAGGAGGCTGTCATTTGAAAGGAACAAGGGGACACTACATGGTTTAAAATCAAGAAGGGAGTACATCAGAGTTGTATCCTTTCCCCATACTTATTCAATCTATATGTTGAGCAAATAATCTGAGAAGCTGGACTGTATGAAGAAAAATGTGGCATCAGGATTGGAGGAAGAATTATTAACAACCTGAGATACGCTGGTGATACAACTTTTCTTGCTGAAAGTGAGGATGACTTGAGGCACTTACTGATGAAGATTGAAGAACACAGTCTGCAGTAGGGGTTGCATCTCAATATAAAGAAGACAAAAATCCTCACAACTGGACCAATGAGCAGCATCACAATAAATGGAGAGAAGATTGAGGTTGTCAAAGAATTCATGTTGCTTGGTTCTATAATCGATGCCAATGGAAGCAGCAGTCAGGACACTAAACAACGTGCAGCACTGGGCTGATCAGCTGTGAAGGAACTCTTTCAAGTGCTGAGGAGCAAGGATGCCTCCTTGAAGATGAAGGTGTGCCTGACACAGGACATGATATTTCCAGTCGTCTGGTATGCATGTGAGAGCTGGACAATGAATAAGGAAGACCGAAGAAAAGTTGATGCTTTTGAGTTGTGGTGCTGGCGAAGAATGCTGGAAGTACCATGGACTGCCAAAAGAACTAACAGATCTGTCCTGGAAGCATTGCAGCCCTAATGCTCCTTGGAAGTGATAATGGCCAGACTTCACCTCACCTACTTTGGTCATGTTGTCAGAGGGGACCATTCCCTGGAGAAGGATGTCATGCTGGGTAAGATGGAGGGCTGACAAAAGAGGGGAAGACCTCTGACGAGATGGATTGACACGGTGGCTGCGACAGTGGACTCAAGTATAGCCAGGATCATGGAGCTGGCATGGGATCGAGCGGTGTTTCGTTCTACTTTGCATGGGGTCACTATGAGTTGAAATGACTTGAGAGCACCTAAGAACAACAACAACATTACAGGGAAATTGGAAAAAACTTTATCAGATTCCAGAAATTTCTAGCAATTAGGAATATATAAAATAGTGCTTTAATTGGGGTATTAAATAAGAAGGAAGAATCTATATAATGCTCAGATTATAAGTCTGAACAAATAAGTGGATGTTGTTCACTGAGATCTGAAACATATATGAGGGAACTGTTTTGAAGGACTTTATGATGAGTTCCATTTTTAACATTTTGAATTTGAGATTTTAGCATTGAAAGTTTGAGATAAGTCTTTAGGCAGTTGGACATAAGTAAATAATGGATAAGGGAAAATGATTTTGTATTTAAAAACAGAATCTAATTGCAATTGAGTATTAAAAATTGGCATAGTGGTAATAGAATTGGAACCTACCTAACTTCAGTGGGGATAATGAGAATCACTGCCTGTACAAAGCTGATTCTCATGAGGTAGAGGTCAAATATCTCCACTCTCAAACATTTTCACCAGTTCTGACACCAGCCATTCCTCCACAACCTCTCTACTTTTCTTCTGAGTTTAATAATATTTTTGCAATGAGCACACAGAACTCACAGACCATACATACAATTCAGTGGTTTATTAAGGAATAGAGCACACTCAGAATCAAGAACATAGGCAAAGTTTCCCTTCTACAGTGCAGGACAGCTCTCTCAGCTCTTCTTGGCTGTGCAGGGCTCCTGTTAGTCCCCTGAAGACAGGCTCCTCTCATATCCCTCAGGACAGACTCCTCTTGGACCTGAAGTGTTTTGTTGCTGGCTCTGTTTCTGGCTTCGCTGCTGAGCCCCTTCTGGGCCTGTTGCCACCAGCTCAGCCACTGGGTTCCTTCTGGGCCTCTGTCTTCAGTGTGACAACCCTTGACCTATGTTTCAGCTTTTTGCTCCCTCCCCTCTCTCAGCTGCTTCTTTTTTTTTCTTCCTTCTGCTTCTTCCTGCTACTTCATTACTAAACCTCTGTGGGACTGACTGCTTAAGTACACAAACTCCTTGTCGATTTCAAGGACTAGCATTCCCATCAAGGTTACAAACTGACCAATCCCCAGTAGTTCACAGATATTTCATTTGCATAGTAGGATGTACCTTATCTATCTCATTTACATAGTCTATTGACCAATCTCCACAAGGTGTATACCAATCACAGGGTAGCCCAGGACCAGAAAAAAAGTATCAAACTAAGTTCTTTACAGCTTACTTAGAAAAAGCCAATTAAGCTGGAAAAAGTAACAGACACCAGTAGAAAACTAGGACAAAAGTAACTCCTCAGAATTTAGGAGAAAAATCTCTCAAGCTGCTTTTCCAAAGAACCCAAGCAAAAGACCACATAAAGGAAATAATTTCACCCCACATATGCCTTCTACGAAGTAGCCCTAATTTATTTTCAAGAGATGAATCTTCTACAGTCAAATATCTTAAGTGATAGGGAGAGTGTCAGTTGAGAAAGGCAAGGACTATTAAGCATAGTCAAATGGGTACCCATATAAACAAATCATATTTTTAAAATTATTTATGGACAACAATTGACAGGACTTTTGAAGTTTTCTGCTGATATCTAAAGAAGGGGGAGAAAATTTTGAATAGATGATAAGGAAAGGTCCAGAGATGAAAGAATCCTAGCAACATTGTTGGGGGCAAAAGTCGAAGGAAGAATGTGGTTTATGAGAAATTCCTAAGGAAAGTAAGTGTAAGTTTGAGGAGTCTTTAAGGCATTACTTTTCATTGTAATTGTTTTAATATAGTTCCATTAACTAATAAACCTAATTAATTGGGAGCTCTGGTAGCATAGTGCCTAAAGCACTCTACTGCTAACCAGAAGGCTGGCGGTTCAAAACCATCAGTCACTCCAAGGAAGGAAAATGGGGCAATCTATTCCGTAGTGATACTACTGCCTGGGAAACCCAAGGAGGGGTCACTATGACAGTTCTGGATGTCACATATGGATGGCACATAACAATAACAACAATAAACTTAATTAGAAGCTTGTTTTATGTATTATTCTTGATTCAACAGTGCTTTGTGTAGAAAATGGTAGGAAAAAACAGGGGGAGAAGTGATCTTTATTTTTCATATGTGAAGCAACGCAAAACATAACACTCTGTCTTAGAGTCGGATCCGACTCATAGCGACCCCTCCTTGGGTTTCCTAGGTGGTATCACTATGGAAGTAGATCACCCAACCTTCCTTCTGATCCGTGGCTGATGGGTATGAACTGCCAGGCTTCTGGCTAGCAGCCAATGTATACGTGAGAGCACAAGCATCACTGAGGACCAAGTTACAAGAAAGAAGTTGTGCCAGTATGAATGGAATGAAAAAAATGTATGATCTTCAGACTATTCATGCCTTTCCATCTGCGAGGAAAGGGAAAGTTCTGCAGCTCTGGTATTCACATATATAGAATGGGAGCCAATCTACTTGGCCATTAAAGGTAAAAATCAAAACAAACAAACAAAAAGCTCACTGTCATTGAGTAGATTCCAACTCATAGCGACACACTTTGGGTTTTTGAGGCAGTACATCCTTACAGAAGTAGATTGCCCAGACTTCCTTCCTCAAAGTGGCTGGTGGGTTTGAACCACCAAACTTCTGTTTAACAGTCAAATGCCTTAGGCACTATGCCACCAGAGCTTCTTATTAAAAGAAAAGGTAACCCATAAGAGTGCACACTCCACTAGTTGATAGAATACCAACTGTAATGCTCAACAATTGGATGCAACACTGGAAGTGCTCCTGGATCTATGTAAAAAAAAACATTTATGACAGCTACCTGGCCAACTGACTGGAAGAGATCCATATTTATGCCATTCCAAAGAAAGGTGATCCAACAGAATGCCAAAATTATTGAACTATATCATTAATATCACATGCAAGTAAAATTATGCTGAATATGATTCAAAAATAATTGCAGTAATACATAAACAGGGAACTGCTGGAAATTCAAGTTGTATTCAGAAGAGGATGTGGGACGGATGTCAGATGGATCATGATATAAATCAGAGAATACCAGAAAAATGTTTACCTTTGTTTTATTGACTATACAAAAACATTAAACTGTGTGGATGATAACAAATTATTGATAACATTGTGAGGAATGTGAATTCCAGAATACTCAATGGTACTCATTGTGGAATCTTTCTTAGACCAAGAGGTAATTGTTCAAACAGAACCAAGGAATATTACATTGTTTAAAATCAGAAAAGGTATATATCAGCATTGCCTATTTTCACCGTACTTACTCAATCTGTACACTGAGTGAATAATCCAAGAAGCTAGACTACATGAAGAACAAGACATCAAGACTGGAGGAAAATTCATTAACAACCTGCAATATACAGATGACACAATCTTGCTTGCTTAAAATCAAGACAACTTAGAGCATTTATTGATGAAAATCAAAGACTACAGCCTTCAGTATGGATTATAACTCAACATAAAGAAAACAAAAGTCCTCACAATTGGACCAGTGAGTAATATCATGATAAATGGAGAAAAGATTGAAGTTGTCAAGGATTTAACTTTACTTGAATCCACAATCAATACCCACGGAAGCATAACTCAAGAAATCAAATGACATATTTTACTGGGTAAATTTTCTGCAAATGATCTGTTTAAAGTGTTAAAGGGCAAAGATGTCACTTTGAAGATTAAGTTAACCCTTATCCAACCTATTGTGTCTTCATTTGCCCCATATGCATGCAAAACCTGGACAATGAATAAAGAAGACCAGAGAAGAATTGGTAGCTAGAATTACGGTGCTGGTGAAGAACACTGAATATAACTTGGACTTCCAGAAGAATGGACAAATCTGTCTTAGACATACAGCAGAATGCTCCATAAAAGCAAGGATGGTATAACTTTATTTCACGTACTTTGAGTATATTATCAGGAGGAACCAGTCTCAGAAAGATGTCATGCTTGGTAAAGCAGAGGGTCAGCCAAAAAGAGGCAGATCGTGGTGATTAAATTTGTGTGTCAACTTGGTTGGGCCTGGTTGAGTGGCTGGGCAGCTGAATGCAGTTATTCCCCATGGTGAGAATGGTAATTAACTCCATGGTAGAATCTATTGGAGCAGCTGAGTACTGCTTTGGATAGGTAACCAGAACACAGATCCTCAACTGATTGGATTGACACAGTGGCTATAACAATGGACTCAAACATAGCAATGATTATGAGGATGCCACTGGACTGAGCAGTGTCTTGTTCTGTTCTATTTAAAGGTTGCACCTCTACAACAACACAGTAACAGGGTCAGATTAAGGAGAAGAAAGAAACAGACATTTGTGGATGAGTTACTACAATACAAGGTCTCCCTGATCAACAATAACTGTAAGACACTATTGGTAGTAAGACATCATAATATCAAAGATGGGGGGCAGTTACCTTATGATCAGTGAATTTGGTGAAAAATAATTTGTTCACTAGTGGATAGGATAAGAGAAAGAAGAGCTATTTGGTATTTTTTTTTTTTTTTTTTTTCAGC
>NW_006921749.1:6264378-6272421 GCF_000298275.1 Orycteropus afer afer | reverse complement strand
AAAAAAAAAAAAAAAAAAAGGATACCAGAAGAAAGACAGAAGTATGCTGGCTGCCTGTTATGTACAAAGCCAATAGAGAAATTTGAAAAGTTAGGAATTTATAGAAATTCAGAGGCCTAATACAAAGACCTCCTAATTAAATCACTTCTCACCCTCACTGTCATAATCAGAGGAAGTTTTTCATCAATAATTTACTATAACCAACCAGGAATAGCTGAAGGTAGAAAGAAACGGTAGGAAGTCTACATTTTAACTAATTCTACAATTGACTTTCACTGTGTAATGATGGTACTTTTACTAAGTAGAGTGAAAATCTCAAAATTCAAAATTTTCCAAAGGGGGCAGCAAACTGTAACAGGGATGGTCTCCTTCAGTGCTTCAATTACAATCAGTTTTACTAAAAAAAGGAACGTGAACTGGAGTCCATGTGTTGTATTTCCTGCTCATAATCAAATCTCAATAATTCACTATCCATAAGAAAAAGCCAAGTGGCCCAAATATGAGATTATTAAATCCTTTGCACATATATGATTCCAGTTTTAAACAATTTCAAATCTTGTATAATCCCTATTAGCACAACAAACTTGTATGGTCAAAAGAAAGAATAGACATACTAACCTAAGTAATCAGAAATATAAAAATAAACAGACGCACATGATATATTTTAAATGAAAGGAAGGAAGGAAGAGAGGTGGGGAAGAAAGAGAATGACTGTATCAAAATAGATTTCTAATTTAGAAGTATACACTGCTTTGTAATTTTTTGTTTGTTTGTTTTCCTTTTTCTCTCCTCCCGACAGCACACTCATATCTAATAATGCTAGAAAAATAGTTTAAATGAAAAAACAAAGTTTAGAAGTCATAACTACAATCAAAATAAGATACATATCTTGGCAGATCAGAAGAGAAACAGAAATGGAAATTAATAAACAAGCTGGAATCATTTGCTGGCTGGAAGAAGCAGACAGAAGCACCAGGTGTTTGGCTGCCTTGGGGTAAAGTATGCTACAAAAGCTATACAGATGCAGAGACTAAAACTATACTGGCTGATTGAAGCCAGGGTGCAATTTCCCTCTTAGGAGAAGATAATGACAATTGCTATGGGGCTGTTGTTTATTACAAGTGGCATGCCTAAGGAGGTTGGAGAACACAAACAGAGAACTTCCACCAGGAAATGAGCCAAACCACCTGTTGGTTTGGTAACTACATCTATGTTATCTCCAAAATCACCCACAGCAGAACACTCAGAGTTGCCATGCTAAGACTTGGTTCTGGATATGAGCTGCAGGGACTTCTGGGTGAAGACAACCAAAAAAGAAAACAAAAAACATAATGAGTTTGTTAAAAAATAAGTAGATAAAAACAACTCATGATCAGAGAAATAAAAAAAGAAATAAAATAACAATAAATAAGAGAGTAGGCTAAAATTGCGAACAATACAGAAGGGAGAAAATCTATCCATCTAGAATTGTATAGATAGACTATCTCTCAAGAATAAAGGAAAAGCAAGTAAATAAATAGTAATAAATAGATTATTTAATAAGAAATATATTATTATACAAAAGTAAATTTTTTTATCAATAATGTGCTTATTTATGATAAAGAATGAGCTCTTTAAAAAGATCTTTTCAAATATTCAAAGACCATAAATTCCAACCAAAAAAAAAAAAAAAACCTGCTTAAAGGATGCACTTGAGCAAGAATAAAAGAGAACAGCTACATGAAATGATTATATAAACACAAAAAAAAAACTGAGCACACAAATTGAGAAATACATTTTGTAAATGTAATTTCTATTGAAAATTAAAAACAAATATACATACATACAAAGAATTAATCACTGTATGCTTCTTCATATTGTTGTCAGACCTGACTCATAGCGACCCCTCCTTGGGTTTCCAACCTTCCTTCCGAGGAGTGGCTGGTGGGTTTGAACCGCCAGTCTTCTGGTTAGCAGTCAAGTGCCTTAGGCACTACACCACCAGAGCTCCTCTGCATATATAAAATTAAAATGCCTGTTCTCTTGCTAAATAGTTCCTCACTATAATGTTGTCATCTCATATCCTTTTCTCCCACCTTTTCTTTGTTTGCAACTTTTCTATCACCTCACATGCATGCAAAAACTGGACAATGAAAGACAGCAGAAGATTTGATGCATTTGAATTGTGAGGTTGATGAAACACATTGAATATGTCATGGATTTTCAGGGAGACAAACAAATCAATCTTGGAATTAATACAACCAGAATGTTCCTCAGAAGCAAAGATGGCAAGACTTCAGGTCACTTACTTTGGACATTTCATGAGGAAAGATCAATTATTTAAAAAAAAGTACATCATTTTGGGTGAAATAGAGAGGGTCAGTGAGGAAAATCTTCAATAATGTGAATTGACACAATAACCACAACATTTTGCTCAAACATATCAAAGATCATGAAGATGGCTCAGGACTGAGAAATGTTTTCCTCTGTTTTATATAAGGTCATCATGAATCAGAGCTGACTCAACAGTAATCAACAACAGTGAACCTTATTGTTTCTGATATGATGCAAATCTGGTTTCTTTTGGCAGTTGAAACATGAATATAAACTCTAGGATGAGATTTAATATTTATATTTAGACTTTTGGACTGAGTGAGCAAAACTCGTCCTGGGTATTAAAACCTACTACCATCAAGTAAATTCCAACTCATAATGACCCCATTGGATTTCCAAGGCTGTAAATCTTTATGGAAGCAGACTGCTCATTTTCCTTCCACAGATCAGCTGGAGGGTTCAAACCACTGACCCTTTGGTTATCAGCCAAATACCTTAACCACTACATCCACAGGCCTCTGTGTAGTCCTGGATGTTAGTGTGCACTACACCACCAGAGCTCCCATGAGATATTTAGACACTATCAAAGAAGTCAAGATCAAGAATGAAGGGATTAGTAAATTTCTGGCCACAACAGGTCAACCTTCCCTTGTATTACCAATAAAAACACAAACTTAACTGGCTAACCACAAAATGCTTTCCAAACAAAAGGTTTTCTTTATCTTACATAGTTCTCATAATTTCATGTGCTAATGCAGTTTATTAGTTTAAACTTCATTCTATTTTCCTTCCATTGACAAAATGAACAAAAATCTGGTGTCATTAAAGCCAATACTTAGAAAACAAAAAACTCACTGCCAACGAGTCAGATCTGACTCCTAGTGACCCCTCCTTGGGTTTCCGAGGCAGTATCACTATGGAAATAGATTGCCCCATCTTCCTTTCAAGGAGCAGATGGTGGGTTTGAACCTCCAGCCTTCTTGTCAGCAGTCAAATGCCTTAGGCACTGCACCACTAGAGCTCCAAGCCAATACTTACTCATTAACTGTTTCAGACTGCACTAGACTAATTTACTGATTCAGATTCAGGACAAATTACTCACCTGTTTACGTCCCAAATTAGGGCACAGATTATGAACCAAATTTTAAACCTTTTTCTCCAAATTGAAATTTGTTAATAACTGGGACTCATTACCTCAAGATCAAAATCACTATTCTAGTGGATTAATGTCGGTTGTTATTTTTTTGGCCCAGTATCAATGATAACAAAACTAATACATTCCAACTTCTTCTAAATTGCAATAAATAGATAAAAGCATAGTTAATTGCACTTCAGATATGTATTTTCTTTAATGCATATAAAGTCAAATGCAATAACAGAGTCTCCAAATTAAATTATTGAATTTGAACTAGGGAATGACAAGATAATTAATAACCAGCCTACTTTGTTGGTATCAAATTACAGACAGAAAGAGATTCTTCCAGGTGTCAGCAAGTAAAGAAGTAAATTTTTAAATGCACATTCATTTTATATGTAATTTGAAAGGGATTAATATTAAATTATTTTAATAATTAATAAATAAATAGCAAAATGAACATGTGGTATGGCTCCATGAGAGAAAGGTAGACATTTAGCCAGAATGAGTAATTAAAGACTTTACCAGAGAACCTGTACAAACACCTCAGCAATTAAAGTTTTGTATCATTCCCAAAAGCCTTTTAGAAGGTGTCTTAGTTCCCTAGTGCTGTCGTAACAACAACAACAACAACAAAAATACTAGCTGATGGCTTTAGAGAACAGACATTTATTTTCTCACGTTTCAGATGGCTGAAGTCTGAATTCAGGGAACGGTTTTTGGAGAGGTCCTTCTTTTTCTATTTCAGTTGCTAGATGATAGCAATCTGGAGTTCATGGGATTGTAGATGCATTTGCCCTGTGTATCGGGCTGCACATGATGCTTTTCCCCTGTGTGTATCTATGTATCTGTTCTGCTCCTTTTATAATTCAGAAGTGATTAGGTTTAGAGCTGTCCTCCTCTAGGATGTTCTCACTAACATAAAAAAAGAAAATCTTTATTCCCAGACAGGGTCATATTTACAGGTCCAAGGATATAAATTCAATTTTATATTTTAGAGGGACATACTTCAATCCATTCGAGAGGTCATGACTCAAAAGTTACACAAATGATCCACACATTCTAAGAATATTTATTGATTAAAGACAATGGTATGCCCTATTTCTTCAGTTTACTTTCTCTTTTTAACACAGCTTGTAACATATCTAGAAACATAAATATATGATTTAAAATATTTAGTAAATTGAGTAACAAGTTGTAGGTCTGCTTTGAAAAGCTGTCATCCATAATTGATCTAAAATCAAACTCAGGATACCAGATGCAAAATACAGGAGAATAAATGTAAATACAAAAAGTTCTGATAAACAACTGGCAAATACAATGCAAGCCAAATTACATTAATTCATTATAAAAACAAAGAGAAATGTAAATGTCAATAATTCATTTTAATGGCTCATAAATTCCTCACCCAAAACATATGACACATTCATCACATGGCAGCAAAATATTGGTGCCATATGGAAAATAGAATGAAAAATTAACTGTGTGCTACCTGCTCAAAGGGTTAGGGGAGTGGTGCAATTATCAGCAAAGCTAGTGAATTTTAAATGAAAATAAAAACATGAAGAGCTCTTTTGGTTTCTTTCTATTTAAATGCCTTTTTTGGAGTACTGAAACAATCACGATTCATTTAACCCAAAAAGAGGAAAGTTCCAAAAGGATCTTAAAATATAGGGGTATCGATAGTTTACATATCATGTATAGTACGAAATTTCATTTCATTTTAGTGAAATTGGATTATTATAGTGGTAGAAATAGACATTATTTCAACATAATTTTTCATAATAGGAATGGCTTCATAGATATAAAAACAAAAAGTGAAAATGGAATGTATTTAAAGAGGCCGTAAACAGAATGTCTATAAGGGATTTAAGCTTTCTTGTCTCCCAGCCCCATAGTTCTTAATCTTAATACCAGGATTCTGTGATTTCATTCCACATACTGAGATGTTGAACTGCATGCACATATAAGGAAAGTGAAGCAAGCTTCACTGCTGAGCATTTTTCTTTCCCAAAGACTCTGAGCAGAGTTTGTCGATGTGCTCCATTTTCTCCATTTGGTACGTGGTTTTAAGAGTGTGGATGGACACACACCTGCATCCAATTTGAGTAACACGAACACATGGCTTAGCTGGCAGAAGAAGAGACACTGGAATGCATAGAAGGGATTTTCTCTTCTCATTGATGCCAGTTGCCTATTTTTACTGTCTCCTTTTTTTGGAGCTAATGAATACTTAATATTACACAGCAAGACAAACAAGATCTTTGTCTCTCTTTCTTTTTTTTCTTTCCTACCTTTCTTTTTCTGGGAGGTCCAACTAAATCTTGAAAATAGCAGTGATAATAACAATAATCTATATTTACATAACTGCCATCTTTTCCTTCTAATTTTTTTAATGTTAAATAAGTCAAAATTTAAAATACTGTTACATGGTAAGTGTACACCAGCTCTTATTTTACAAACTAACACAACCAGGAATTACATATAAATCCTGAGTTAAAATCAGAAATGTACTCTGGAACTTACAAACTCTAAACACTCATGAGAGTTGATAGCAGCTTGGAATTTGTTCTTCTAGCACTTTTAGGGAAAAATGCTTTAACAATTACACATCAATTACTCAAGTGTATCACTCAATGATAAGCTTGTTAGATAGTTAAATTTCTGCTACCCTCTTATAGTATCCAAATTTCCATCTTCTAGATTACTTCCAATGAATATAAATTGGTACTGGGAAATATGTGATATGTGCTTATAAGTTAGGATGGTGAAAACTATAGTATATACACATGGAGAAATCCCCTGTACTTACGTATTATTGAGTAGCATCCATTGTTATTGAATCCAACACATTTCTGGAGTGTCAGGCCCTGAATCTCAAACAGAACACAGCAAATATTAGCCTTTTATAAGAATTCAATAATTGCAAAATTTCAAGCAAATGAGAAGATTTTCTGACTTTTACGTGGTTATATTTTGGAGCATCTTTAACTTCTAAGACCTTAAGTCTTTCATGGGCTGGCTGTGTTAGTTGGCAAATAACTATTGTTAGAATTTTTTTTAAGTTAAATTATTAAGTAAAGTTATCTATGAATTTTTTCCCTCACATCTTGCCAACTTTCTCATCATTCTAGTAGAAGGTGGTCAATATTATCATCTATTTAAAATCATCAACCAAAAAATCATCATCATATCTTTTAGGAAAATGGACAACTGTTTTAAGGAGCCTCAGTTAATTCCAACTCATAACAACCCTATGTACAACCAAATGAAAAACTGCCAGGTCCTCCATCATCCTCACAATCGTTGCTTTGCTTGAGTCAATTGTTGTAGCCACTGTGTCAATCCATCTCATGGAAACTAGTCTAATAATATGAAAAAAATAAATTCATTGTAGTCTTGCTAGTGAGAATATCGTGAAGTCAGCCTAGCTTGAAATACAGTCCAGATTTCACCATAGGTAACATAGTAATCAACTTCTATAAACCAATTTCCTCTACTTTAAAAGAGACATATATATTTTACAAGATTACTGTGAAGACCAATTGAAATAACATATAATAAGCATTTACTACACTTTCTGGTATATAGCAGGTACCCCTCTGTGATGGTTATGTTTGTATGTCAACTTGGCTAGGCCTGGTTGAGTGGCTGAGCAGCTGAATGTAGTATTCCCCATGATGAGACTGGCAATCAACTCCATTGTGGGATCTACCACAAGCAGCTGAGTAGCTGCCTTTGGGTATGTGGGCTGCTTCATGTATATAAAGAGAAGTTTTGAGAATGGTCTGTAGCCTATGGCACACTTGGACCCGGCAGGTAACCATGTTGTTGCTTAGCAGCCTGCTATGCTCTGCCAACCGTGGGACATAAAATGGACCTAAGTAAATGGCCTGCCATGTGGTTTGGTAACATCGGGACTGTGCCTTTTTACCTGTCAACCTTGGGGCTTCTCAGCCTCAGCAGCCAGCAGCTGTCTGAGCGAGGAAACGCCTCTAGCTCCAGTGGGCCGGGAGCAGGAGGCAGAGCAGGACCCCAAAATTGAGGGACTTTCACCAAGCCCCTAGAGCCTGGTACTTTGAACTTGGACTTAAAGCCTCCAAATTGTAATAATAAACTCCTGTTTGTTAAGGCCATCCCATTTGTGGTATATTTCTTGTCAGAGCAGCACTACTCCTCCATACTCAAATATATTCTTCTAACTCTAAGAAAAACAACAGTTTCCTTTTCTAATACAGTAAAAACTTATAGTGCCGACATACATTATTCCAGATATTATAAGGATAGAAAGAAATATTAGTTCTGTCTTTAGTCAGGAAATAAGGTATATACAAAGAAATATTTAGAGAACAACATAGATTTGACTGCTAACCAGAAGGCTGGTGATTTAACCCACCACCTACTCCTCAGAAGGAAGGTTGGTGATACCACCACCTTGGAAACTGAAGGAGGGGTCACTATGAGTCAGATCTGACTCGATGGCAGTGCCTTTGTTTTTTTTTGTTGTTGTTGTTATAAACACACAATATACATGTAATATATTTAATTAATACTGAAACAAGGCGGGCTTGTGCTTACTCACTGATCTGCACTGA
>NW_006921749.1:6256014-6260597 GCF_000298275.1 Orycteropus afer afer | reverse complement strand
GAAACGACTCGACGGCACTTAACAACAACAACAACAATATTTAATTAAATATGAAATAAATAAGAAACTATAATTAAACCAAATAGAAAAAAAAGCAGACTCTTTTAGAGTATAAATGGCACCAAAAACCAAAAACAAAGCAGTTGATGTCAATTCCTACTTATGTTGATCGTTGTATGTTGTCAGAGTAGATCTTTGCTCCCTAGGGTTCTCAATGGCTGAGTCTTTGGAAGCTGAGCAACAAGCCTTTCTTCTGATGATAAATAGATATTTGTTGTATGAATAGATAGTTAAATGACCTCATATATTGCTTTAGGGAGCTCTGGTAGCATAGTGCCTAAGGCACTTGACTGCTAACCAGAAGGCTGGCGGTTCAAACCTACCAGCCATTCCTCAGAAGGAAGGTTGGGCAGTCTACTTCCATAGTGATACTGCCTCAGAAACCCAAGGAGGGGTCGCTATGAGTCAGTAATTGAAAATTAAATCACTCTAAATATTTTCAGTTCAGCAGAAATTGAACAAATACTCTTTCTAATTATATTTAAGATTATATGAATAGAAGAATAAATACATGTATTATAATGGTTAAGAAAACAGGAAATACAAGATCAAAAGATCATTATAGAAAGGACTGAAAAAAATCAACTGATTTATGTTTCTCTGCTTTAGGAAAAATTTTTGTCAATACACTTGAAGTGGGGAAAACAGAACTATGGTTTATGCATGGATAATTACGAGAGCCAAAGTTCATTAACTTTATCATTTTTTCAATAATAATTGTAGCTGACATGTTTGTATATCTATAATGCAAGATATTGGGCAATCTACTTCCGTAGCAATACCACCTCAGAAACAAAAGAGCAGTCACTATGAGTCGGATCTGTCTCGACTGCAGTGAGTGTAATGCAAGATAACAGGCAAATCAAACTAACAATTATTTGAACTTAAAAAAAAAGGTTACTCCAAATGTAATCTTAATTAGAACTAGCCAGTTTAAGTAAAATGGATTGAAATTAAAACATAGTGAAGTGAAATACAAAAATAGAAACAGATAATGCAGTAATATTTCTCAAACCAAAATGCACGGAGAAAGAAAGAAGCACCTTTTGAATCATTTCCTGTAGTACATGTTATTTTTATGAATTAATATGGTAAACAATCTTCCCACTTTGTTTGCATCTAAATTACTTTTTCCACTAAAACGAAAACTAACAATAACAAACTTTTGGACTTACCTATAGTTATTAAAACTTTCCCATATCTTAACAGTGGTGTGGCTGTTATACTCCTCCACTTATCAGTAATGTTGGTGCCCTGTAGTATTGGACATTACATTGGAGTACATTAATAAGAAATGTGTTTGTCCTGGAAGGCTAGAAGTGGAGAAAAGGGGATTACTGGCCTAGCAGCATCAGCCTCCAACTAGACACAGACATAATGCGATTTGTTGAAGTAACTTTCAGTCAGAGCTTTATCGGCAGCCTCAGGGCTGATCCAGTAAAAGCTTTTTTCTCTTTAACCTTTCTTCCTTTCTTTTCTTCTTCTTCTTTTTTTTTTTTTTTTTTTTAGTGAAAACTGTTTCAATCATATAAAAAAACAAAAATGATTCTCATGATTAAAAATAGAAAACAATTGATCTAATTTAGAAAGGAAGCAAAAAATGTACTAATAGAGTGTAGACAAATTTATTACATCTAAAATGCTATGACAGACCTTAGAAGAAATAAAGAGCTGAGTACAACTCCATTCCTATGCATGTTGCTATAAGGAATCACATTTGTGAAACAGGAACTATAATTTAAATCACAATACGATAGGAGCACTGGATAACACAAAAATGTTAAAGAAAAACAATGGAAGACATTCATTCTTGCCTTAGGGAAAGTGTGGGGGGGTGTAATTTGGTTGTAGTTAGAGAAGGCTGCATTGGGGGTGGGGACTCATATTTGAATTCTTATGTTGAATCTTTGTGGATAAATAATCATTGTACATGTAAAAACAGGAGAAAGTGAGATACTACTTTAAGCAAATACCCGAAGAATAAGAGTTGGAAATGTTCCAGAAAATGTTTATGAATATACATTTCATCCTTGTGTGAAGCCAGCCTTCTGCTTAGCAGTCAATTGCCTTAGGCACTACACCACCAGAGCAGGAAATATCCAGCTTTGTAAAAAAATTCATTTCATTCTTAGATGCCAAGTTATTTTCTGCATTGACATGGAATGTTCCTTCCTACAACTTCCATCTATTGGTCCAAATGCTGTTCTCTGGATCTTTTTGTTTTAATTATGTGATTAAAATGATTACATGGTGAGTACTGTAGAGAACTTCACTTGTTTCCCCTTATGCTTTGGGATGAGAAGTGCTAAAACTAATAGGGTAGACAATCTGAGATTTGATACAAAATTCTATCTTGAATTGACTTCAAAGTAAGTATAGCCTGTCTCATATATGAGTATTTGTTGTTGTTGTTGTTGTTGTTATGTGCCATCAAGTCCGACCCAACTCATAGCAACGCCCCCTTGGTTTTCCGAGGCAGTATCACTACGGAAGTAGATTGCCCCATCTTCCTTCTGAGGAGTGGCTGGTGGTTTTGAACCGCCAGCCTTCTGGCTTAGAGTAAGGTACCTTAGGCACTATGCTACCAAAGCTCCTATATGAATATTTAGAAAGCAAAAAATAACCCTGGCAGCTGACAGCCAAGCCAGCTCCCAACTGAACTTTAAATAAATAAATAAATAACACCGTGTAAACAATATAAACAATGATCAAACAAAGCACTTCATGACTGTGGTGTAACATGACAGAGATAAGGCAATGCCAGTGGAATTGACCGCATCTGAAACAAGATAAAGACAAAGACTCTCTAGGCAGCCACAAGAATAACTAAACACACATCTCTTCTTACTAACATGAATAACTCTTGTTTCTTTACTAAAGGCAACTCTAGATTTGCTTTAGTACTCACTTCTCCTAGATAACAATCACCCAGATGTCCAATGACAAAATTGTACCCATTTCCTCAAGCCACCCAACCCAGAATGACTTCAAATTCCTTAAACCCTCTTTGGAATCACTCAGCACAGCCCCAAATCCTGTAATAAGCCCCCTCCCAATTATCTCTTACCACAACACCCCCATGGTTCCTGTGGTGTGCATCTCATTTTCTGTAGCACGTTTTTAGGCTACAAGTTTAGTCCTACTGGTCTTTGGTTGGTAGGTTTTGACATTACCTTTTCACTATTGTAATCCATCTGAAAGAGAAAATATAGTATGTTACAGTGCAATTGGCACATTCCTGGGAGTCATGAGACCTGGGTTTTTTTGCAATCAGATATTAAACTTGAGTAAGCCACTGAGCCTCTTTAAGCTTCAGTTTTTACAGATGTAAAATGAGAAAGTTAAATCAGTTCAATTGCTTCTCACTTTTGAACTTTAAACCACAGGAATCATGAGTTGTCATAAGGGTTTCTTGAGTTCGATGAACATATGGATTTGCTCAATCAACTCATATTAAAAACACAGCTCCTCTTATGAGGGCATGTATAAGGCTTTAATTCTCATTATCACCTTAGAAAGTAGAGTGTGGTAAAGTAAAATCCAACAGTTTTTATCAATGAATGGAGAGTGAGATATCAATAGCAGTCTGAAACCCACTATGAAGCCTAGAGCAACTTGCAAATAGACTTTAATAATGGGAAGTCCCTAAAATTTTTGAGACCCTGAGGAGTGTGAAATGAAAGCTAATATCTGACTGTAATAACCTGATTAAAAAAAAAAAAAAAAAAATTTCTGGCACAGAATAACTGTCTCTTCAAACTAAAATACAAATATCTATGATCAAATCCATTTTGGGTACTGGACCTAAAAGCATCAAATCTCAAAACTGGAAACCACATTTATTTTAATTACGTGAATAAAATGATTACATGGTGAATGCTGTAGAGAACTTCACTTGTTTCCCCTTATGCATGGTGATGACAAGTGCTGAAACGAATAGGGTGGACAATCTCAGGTTAGATACAAAATTCCGTCTTGAATTGCTAGCAAATAAAAGCCTCCCTTGAAGGAGTGAATTCATAACAAAATTGAATTGTGAGGTTTTCTGATTATAGACATTTTTTAAATCATCAAGATTTAGAAAAAAATAAATCTCCATTGTGTCCTTGAATTAACCATAAATTAGGGCAGACTCAATCGCACATGACGACAACAACAATATACAATATCCTATTTTTCCTCCTGACTCTGAAGCTTCCAGCCACCATTTTTTGTGCACTATATTATGAACCTAAAAGTTGTCTCCTAAATGCAGTTTTTGTGCTATAATTAGCAGAGGAATGCTTTCTGTTCTTCCTCTATGGATATTTCTCAATGACTTCAGTCTTTACTCATTGAAACTATTAATAGCTTTTCTTCAAACACACATTAGAGAAAGCTTCTGTTAGGGAAATAGAAATGGAAATGTATTTGACTTATGTGAATATATTAAAGAAAACAGAACTTGAATGTAAGTGCCTATCCTTTAGATCATTAGTTTACCCCAATTATTGTCAATCACTCAATTACTTTTTTTTTTTTTT
>NW_006921749.1:6224577-6246089 GCF_000298275.1 Orycteropus afer afer | reverse complement strand
GGAAGAGGTAACTATGTGGAGGAAGTGGGAGGGGAGCTGTTGCATTGTGGTGAACTGTGGTCAATGTCATGAGACAAAGTATATGTAAACTGCTGTATGGAAAGTGAATTTGCTCTGTAGATCTTCACCCAAATCACAATAAAAAATAAAATAATAAAAAAAAGAATAAATAATCCTGTTTAATTAGTGATCTGGTGACCTAGCGCCACTGTGACAAGAATATACCACAAATGGGATGGCCTTAAAAACAGGAGTTTATTCTCTTACAGTTTGGAGCCTTTAAGTCCAAGTTCAATGTGCCAAGTTCTAGGGACTGTGTGAAAGAAAGCCCCTTGACCTTAGGCTTCAGCTTTGCCTCTTGCTCCTGGCCCACTGAAGCATGAGGCATCTCTTCACTCAGGCAGCTATTGGCTGCTGAGGCTAACAAGCCCAAGGTCGACAAATAAAGTGGCACAGTTCCGAAGTTACCAAACCACACTGCAGGCCACTAATTCAAGTCCATTGTAAGTCCCAAGGTCGGCAGAGCATGTCAAGCTGCTGAACAACAATACGGCTACATGCAGGGTCCAAGCACTCCATAAGCTAGAGACTGACTATCCCCAAGGCTTCTGCTTATGTACAGAAAGCAGACCACATCCCAAAGGCAGCTACTCAACTGCTTGTGGTAGATCCCACCATGGAGTTGATTGCCAGTCTCATCAGGAGGAATAACTACCACCAGCTGCCCAGCCACTCAACCAGGCCCAGCCAAGTTGACATACAAATTTAACTACCACGATAGTATTTTGTGTCTCTCTTTCACTTCAACGTCACATTTTGAAAAACATATGTAGTAAATGTCATCTTGGGTGGCACAATAGTTAAGCACTCGGCTGCTAACCAAGAAAAGGTTGGTGGTTCAAACCCACACAGCCACCCTGTGGGAGAAAGACCTCACATCTGCTCACTCAAAGATTACAGCTTAAAAAACCTTACAGGTCAGTTCTAGCCTGTTGTGTGTGGTTGCTATGAGTCAAAATTGATTCAATGGACCTAACAATAACAAATGACTTCCCAGTTTCAATGCCCAGCCACAATGTAACTATTGGCAAATTTCACATGTATCTTTTTATTTTATTAAAACTGCTTTGAAAATTTACTATCAACATTGTAGTTATAAAATTTAAAGGTTTTATAAAAAATAATTATTCATCCTGCTATATATACAGAGATAGTTGGCATAATTTACCATTCTCTTCTTGAAAATTCTCTTATTCTTCAATTATATCTTTGTTCTCACTTTGCCTTTCAAAATTTATATCATTTTCAAGTTTTCCTCCTAGCTTCCTGAGTTCTAAATGGAAGACTTTTCCACTTGTCTGCTTTGGACTTTCTCACATTTCTATCTATTCTCTTTCCTTTGAGGATCATAAGTGTCACACGAATCTATTCTGACAATTTCAAATCTATTTCTGCAACAACAACTCCCTTTGGAATTGTCCATTTCCCACTATGTATGGAACATCTCACTTGGATGATTTCCCAGAATCTCAAATTGGATTGATGCAGAACTAAATTTATCATCTTCACCATAAATGTGTTACTTTGTGACTTACATACTTTTGTTAATGGTACCACAATCACTATATTTACATTGAGGTTTAAAAACTATGTTAGACTACAAAACCACATATCCATTAGGTATCAAATCTCTGTAATTCAAACTTTCTGTCTTTAATGCTTGTCCCCTACTCTTTCTGAAGTCTCATAGCATATAATTTAACATGGTGTATTAAAATAGCTTCATGGTCTGCTCCCACTCTATGCCTCACACTGCTACAAGAACAATCTTTCAATGCATAACTGTAATCAGCCTCCTCCCAGCCACCTAAAAATATTAAATGGCTTGCATTAGTCATTGAATAATGTACAAAGTCAATTGAAGCTACACATTGATATTACCTCAAGCTTTTTTTAAGTCTCATTTACGATAAATTTCTTTGAAATACATCATCTAACAACTTAGATATATTGTTTTGGGCAAATCTACTGCAAAATATCTTTAAAATTTTGAAGACTAAAGATGTCACTTTGAAGACTACCGTGCACCTGACCCAATACATGGTATTTTCAGTAGCCTCATATGCATGTGATAGCTGGACAATGAATAAAGAAGACCACAAAAGAATTGATGCATTTGAAATGTGTGTTGGCAAATAATACTGAATGTACCATGGACCACTAAAAGAACAAATCTGTTTTGAAGGAAGCACAGCTGGAATGCTCCTTAGAAGCAAGAATGGCCAGATTTCATCTCTCATATTGGTCATGTTGTCATAAAGGAACTATCCCTGGAGAATGATATCAAGTTTGGTAAAGTAGAGGGTCAGAGAAAAATGAGACCTTCAGAGAGATGGATTGACACAGTGTCTGTGGCAGTGGGCTCAAGCATGGCAAAGATTGTGAGGATTGCATAGGACCTGACAGTATTTCATTCTGTTGTACGTAGGGCTATTATAAGTTGGAACTGACTGGACAGCACCTAGCAACAACAACAACAACAACTTAAACTACTTGCTTTTCGCCACATATGTTCTGTTCTTTTCTATCTCTATGCTTTCCCCATACTGAATAAAAATACTATAATTAGAGGCAAAATTCATATCTAAAACAATGTAAAACAACTGAAACTTATTGTTCCTCTTACTAATATACTTAATAATTTCATTCTGTTTTAGATTAATCAAATGCAAGGCATTGGTTTTTATTGAAATCTATCCTATGGAGCAAATTACCACAAATTTAACAGCTTAAAACAGCACAAATTTACTGTCTCATGGTTTCCGGGGGTCAGAATTGAGAAGTTGCAGAGTCGGATTCTCTGCTCAGGATTTAATCAGTCTGAAATTAAGGTGTTGGCCACACTGCAGTTTTCATCTGAAGCTTGGAATCTATTTCCAAGCTCACAAGGTGTTGACAGAATTAATTTCTACAATTTGCAGTTGTAGAAGTGAAGTTCTCATTTTCCTTCTAATTATTGTGTCTCCTAGAGCACCCGTAGTTTCTTGCCATGTGGCTTCCATCCACCATTCACAACATTGAAGTTTGCTTTCTCTAGGCCAGCTGGGTAGTGTCTTTTTGGCTTCATCTTGTACAACCAGCCACAGAGAACACTTTGCTTTTAGTGACTTCTTGTGATTATATCAGGCCCACATGGGTAATTTCCCTTTAGCAAAGTCAACTGACTTGAGACCTTAATTACATCTTCAAAATCAATTCACAGCAGTACTCAGTTTAATGTTTAGTTGAATAAGTAGGAGAATTTGTGTATTCCAGAAACCAGGAATCTTTAGTATCCATTTAGAATCCTGCCTGCCATGTAGTCACACTTACTGTTTCTATGCTATAGATTTTTTTTTTTTCCTTTTACTATCATAATCTAATAGCAGTAGTGGTAGTTAGGTGCTGTTGAGGAGGTTCCAACTCATGAAGACCTATGTATAACAGAGAAACATTGCCTAGTCCTGTGTCATCCTCATAATAGTTGCTATGTATGAGCCCATTCTTGCAGCCAATGTGTCAATCTATTTTACTGAGAATCTCCATAGTTTTTGCTGACCCTCTGTTTTACCAAGTATGATGACTTCTCCAGCAATTCTCCATCCTAATGATAGATCCAAAGAAAGCAAGATGAAGACATCCTAGGGTCTAAAGTCCAATCTGGCTGTACTTCTTTTTTCATTTTTGTGGCAGTCCATGGTATATTAAATATTCTTCTCCAACACAACAATTTAATTGCATCAGTTATTCTTCAGTTCTTTTCATTGTCTGCCATTCAAATTCATGTGAGTGGACTGAAAATATTATGAGCTAGTCAGGTGTACCTTGGTCATAAAAGTTACATCTTTACTTTTTAAAATTTTAAAGAGGTCTTTTTGTAGTATATTTGCCCAAGGTAATGCATAGTTTGATTTCTTGACCATTTCTTCAATGGACATTGATGATCTAAGAAGGATGAAATCATCGAAAAAAACTTCCTTTTTTCACTGTTTATCATGATAGCATTTACTGGTCCAGTTTTCTTTATATTCCAACCCAATCCCTACTGAAGCCTGTAGTCTTTACCTTTAACAGTAAGTATTTCAATTCAGCATCTTTAGTTTCAGCAGGTAAGGTTGTGCCTTCTTCATATCTCAGGTTCTATAGAGTCTTCCCCCACTCATGATGTCATGTTCTCTATGTAGCCCAGCTTATCAGATTATTTGCATATTATATAGATTGAATAAGTAAGGTAAAATAATAAAAATCTACTAGATGCTTTTTTTCAATTTGAACTACACATTATCTCCTTGTTCTTTTTTAACAACTGCCTCTTGATCCACATACAAGTTCCATATGAGCAAAAGCAAGTATTCTGCAATTCCCATTTTTTATAAGCTATTAATAATTCATTGTTATCCTCACAAATGCCTTTATTTAGTCAATAAAACACAAGTAAACCTCTTCCAGGTATTCTGTATTTTGACCAACATTCATCTGACATCAGCACTGATACCTACTATTCCACATCCCCTTCTGGTGGCATAGTGAGTAAGGCACTTGACTGCTAACAAGAAGGCTGGCAGTTCAAACCCACCAGCCACTCCTTGGAAGGAAGGCTGGGCAATCTACTTCCATAGTGATACTGCCTCAGAAACCCAAGGAGGGGTCGCTATGAATTGGGTCCAATTTTATGGCACATAATAAGAACAACAACAACTTCTAAATTTGGTTTGAAATTCTAGCATCAGTGCATGGCTGCAACCACTTTTTAATTATATTCAATAAAATTTTGTTAGGATGTGATATTAATGATACTGTTCAATAATTTTAACTTTCCAGTTGATCACCTTTCTTTGGAATGGGCATGAATATGGATCTCCTCCAATTAATTGGCCCAATAGCTGTCTTTCAAATTTCTTGACATAGAAAAGTATGCACTTCTAGCAGTGCGTGTGTTTGTTGAAGCATCTCAATTGCTGTTCCATCAGTTCCTGGAGCTTTGTTTTTCACCAATGCCTTCATTGTGGCTTTTATTTCATCTTTCAATACCAGTAGTTCTGGATCATATGCTACCTCCTGAATGGTTGAAAGCCGATCACTTTCTTTGATATTGTGACTGTGTATTCCTTCCATCTTCTTTTGATGCTCTCTGCATCATTCAATTTTTACCCATAAAATTGTTCAATATTACATCTTGAGTCTTAATTTTTTTCCTCAGTTCTTTAAGCTTAAGAAATGTTGATCACGTTCTTTCATTTTGAGTTTCTAACTCCTGGTCTTTGTGTACTTCATTATAATATTTTGCCTTGTCTTCTCGATCTACCCTTTGAAATTTTCTGTTCAGTTCTTTTACTTAGTTCTTCTGTTTGCTTTAGCCATTCTGTGCTCAAGAGCAAGTTTTGAGTCTCTGACATTCATTTTGCTCTTTGTTTCTTTCCTATCATTTTAATTATCTTTTATTTCTTCATGCATGATGCTTTGATGTGATTTTATAACTTTCTGATCTTTGGTTAATAGTGTTTGTTGTTGTTGTTGTTGTTATGTGCCATCGAATCGGCCCCGACTCATAGCGACCCCTCCTTGGGTTTCCGAGGCAGTATCACTACGGAAGTAGGATTGCCCAACCTTCCTTCCGAGGAGTGGCTGGTGGGTTTGAACTGCCAGCCTTCTGGTTAGCAGTCAAGTGCTTTAGCCACTATGCTACCAGAGCTCCTTAATAGTGTTTAGTGTATCAAATATATTTATTTTTACTTTTTTATAATTCATTTTATTTTTGTTATTGAGAATATACACAGCAGAACATATGCCAATTCAACAATGTCTACATGTAAAATTCAGTGACGTTGATTTTTTTCCTTAGTGCTGTGCAAACATTCTCACTTTCCTTATCTGTGTTTTCTTATCCCTTTAAAATAAATTCACTGCCACTAAGTTTCTTATCTACTCTTTCAAGTTGCTATTGTCAGTTTGATCCCACACATATAGATCTTAAGAGTACAGTGCTCAAGGTAGATATTCTTTACCAGGTAAGCTAAACTATTATTTTGTTTTAAGACCTCAGTGGATAGTTTCAGTTTAAGGTTTAAAGATTACCTCAGTCCCATATTAGTGGGGGTTCATACAGCCTCCATGACTCCAGAAATTCTGGATTCCATGAGAATTTGAAATTCTTTTCTGTATCTTGCCCCTTTTGATCAGGATTTTTCCATAGAATCTTTAATCAAAATGTTCACTAATCATAACCAGAAACCATCCAAATCTTCTGGTCTAATACCAAAGACCGGAGTTGTTCATGGAGGTAATTAGCCACACATTCCTTTTCCTCCTCCTATTTCTCACTCTTCTTTTTCCTCTGTTCCTCCAGGCTAATTGAAAACAATTATCCAAGTTATAACTTGGATAGTTGCTTGCAAGCTGTGATAGTTGGAGCTGTGTGTCAACTTGGCTGGACCACAATTCTATATGGTTTAAGCAATTGTGATGTGGGTTATTCCCATGATGGAAATGTTTTGAGCAGATAATCCATTGAAAGGGAGTTTCCCTAGGGTTGTACCCTGCTTCCAATATATTTATGGACATCCTGGGAAAACAGACACTCTTCTTTGGATCAGGATCCAATTGTGCTGCTGACATCTGTTTGTGAGCGAACAATCCACCATTCAGCCTGGAGATCTTGGATTCATCATTCGTTGGAGTCAAGAGCCAGGATACTGCCGGCCAACCTTGTGCTCATCAGCCTCTGCACCTGCGTGAGTAGGGAAAAGCCTCCAGCTTGATGTTTGACCCAAGAACTTGGGACTTGCCAGCTTCTATAAGTGTGTAAGCCATTTTCCTAACACAAATTTCTCTTTCTCTCTCTATATATATAAGCTTTACTGGTTTTGCTTCTCTAGAGAACTCAGCCTAATACACAAGCTTTTAAGACCTCATGCATTACACAAGAAAACACTAAATACAGTATTAGGGCAATTAACTGAGATGTCTCATGATACTATGACCCTAAACCTCCCACCCAAGAAACAATTCCCATAAGGAGTTTGGTTGTATACAAGCAGCCTTACCAGCTACTTCTTTTTTTTCTCTTTTTTGCCATTGTTGTCAAATCTATTCTCAAGTCTCTAAATTCAGGTGGAATGTATTCAAAATTGTACTTTGTTTCTCTTGGACTACTTCAGCTTCAGTTTGAACTTGCATATGAGCAATTGATCTTCTGTTCCCCAGTCAGCTTCTACCTTTAAAAAAAAAAAAAAACTATTGAGTTTGTCTATCCATAGTCTCTTTCCACAAATATAGTTTATTTGATTCTTCTGTAATCCATCATTGAGGTCCATGTGTATATGTGTCACCTCTGTTGTTGAAAAAAAAGTATCTCTGATGAAAATGTCATTGGTTTTGCATAATTGTGTCATTTGATTACCATCATTGTTTCTAAAACCAACAGCACATTTTGTACCTACTATTCCGTTTTTCTTTTCAGCTTTCACATTCCGTTCCCTGATAATTATTAATAGATTTTGACTGAACATTTAATTAATTTCAGACTTCAATAGTTTGAAAAAATTTCAGTTTCTTTAACTTCAATATTCTGGGTGCATATCTGTGAATAGTAGTCATATTAACTGGAATTCTTTGTAGAAGTATGGATATTAACCAATCACAGACAGTAGTGTACTTTAAGATACATCTTGAAATTTTCTTTTTGACAATGAATGCAACTCCATTCCTCTTCAGTTTATAGTTCTTGGTATAGTAAATTATATGATTGTCAGATTCAAAATGGCCATCCCATTTCAGTTTTCTAATTCTGAAAAGGTCAGTGCTCTGAGGTAGGTGAGTGTGGAGCTTTGGGGCTGCTTTTCACTTGGGGACACTCTATTTTAAGGCAGGGGCCTAATGTAGGTGGGAGGGGGCTTCAGGGGCTGCTTTTCACTTGGGGTGGCTCTATTTTAAGGCCAGACCCGAGGTAGGTGGGAGCAGGACTGCTTTTCATTTGGGTACAGTCCTATTTTAAGGCTGGGCCTGAGGTAGGTGGGCATGGGGCTCAGGGGCTGCTTTTCATTTGGGGGCAGCTCTATTTTAAGGCTGAGGCCCAAGGTAGGCAGGCATGAGGCTTGGGGACTGCTTTTCACTTGGGAGTGGCTCTATTTAAAGGCTTCGGCTTGAGGTAGGCAGGTGTGGGACTTGAAGTCTGCTTTTTGCTTGGGGATGACTCTATTTTAAGGCCAGGGCCTGAGGCAGGCAGGTGCAGACTGGTTAGGAACAACTAAGGGAGATGAACTTGTCTGCCAGTTTGTTGTCCTGTTGCAGCTTACATGTTGCTGTGAGGCTGGAGGCTATGCCATTGGTGTTGCAAAATACCATCAGGGTTATCCATGGTAGACAGGTTTCAGCAGAACTTCCAGCCTGAGACAGACTCGGAAGAGGGAAGAAGCCATCCACTTCTCAAACAAATGGCCAGTGAAAACATTATGAATAGCAGTGAAACACTGTTTGATATATTACTGGAAAACTTTAAGAATAGCCCTGAAACATTGTCCAATATAGTGCTGGAAGATGAGCCCATTAGGTCGGAAGGCACTCAAAATTTGACTGGGAAGGGGCTGCTGACTCCTCAGCTCTATCTTCTTTCCATAATGATATGGATAGAATAAAGCTTTTGGGACCTCCATTGGCTGATGTGGCATGACTCAAAATGACTAGAAACAGATGAAAACAATCATTAATAATTGGAACATGGAATATATGAAATATGAATCTAAGAAACTGGAAGTTGTCAAAAATAAAATGGAACACATAAATATTGATATCCTAGCCATTAGTGAGCTGAAATGGACTGGTTTTGGCCATTCTGATTCAGATAACCATATGATCTACTATGCTGGGAATGATAAATTGAGGAGAAATAGTGTGGCATTCATCATTACAACCCTGTTTGAAGATCTGTCCTGATGGACAACACCATCAGTGATAGAATAATATCCATATGCCTACAAGGAATAATACTACTATTATTCAAACTTATGCACCAAACAACCAAGCCAAAGATGAGGGAATTGAAGAATTCTACCAACTTCTGCAGTCTGAAATTGACTGAACATGTAATCAAGATGTGCTGATTATCACTGGTGACTGGAATGCAAAAGTTGGAAACAAAGAAGAGCTACCGGTAGTTGGAAAATATGACCTTGTGATAGAAATAGCACTGGAGATTGCATGACAGAATTTTGCAAGACCAATGACTTATTCATTGCAAATACCTTTTTTCAACAACATAAGTGATGACTATACCCATGGACTTCATCTGATGTGGTTCACAGGAATTATATTGACTACATCTGTGGCAAGAGACGATAGAGAAGTTCAACATCTTCAGCCAAAACAAGGCCAGGAGCTGATTGTGGCACAGACCATCAACTGCTCATATGCATGTTCAAGTTGAAGTTGAAGACAATTAAAACAAGTTGATGAGAGCCAAAATAAGACCTGGATAATATCTCTCCTGGATTTAGAGACCATTTAAACTATAGATTTGATGAATTGAACACCAATGAACAAAAACAAGAGGGACTGTGGGATGATATAAAGAACATCATCTATGAAGAAAGCAAGAGGTCATTTAAAAAGGTAGGAAAAGAAGACCAAAATGGATATCAGAAGAGATTCTGAAACTTCCTCTTGAGCAAAGTAGCTATAGCAAATGGTAGAAATGACAAGATAAAAAAGCTGAACATAAGATTTCAAAGAGCAGCTCAAAAAGAGAAAGCCAATTACTATAATGAAATGTACAAAGACCTGGAGTTAGAAATCAAAAGGGAAGAACACACTCAGCATTTCTCAAGCTGAAAGAACTGAGGAAAAAATTTAAGCCTCGAGTTGCAAGACTGAAAAATTCTATGGGCAAAATACTTAATGATGCAGCAAACATCAAGAGAAGATGGAAGGAGTACACAGAGTCATGTTACCAAGAAGAATTGGTCTATATTCATCCATTTCAAGAAGTGGCATATGATCAAGAACCAATGATAGTGAAGGAAGAAGATGAAGCTGCACTGAAGGAATTGGTGAAGAACAAGGCTCCAGGAATTGACAGAATACCCATTGAGATGTTTCAACAAACAGATGCTGCACTGGAGGCACTCATTCAGCTATGCCAAGAGATTTGGAAAACAGCTACCTGGCAAACTCACTGGAAGAAATCCATATTTGTACCCATCCCACACCAAGGTGATCCCACAAAATGTAGAAATTATCAAACAATATCATTAATTTCACATTTAAGTAAAATCTTACTGAAGATATTGCAAAAATGGTTGCAGCAGTATATGACCCAGAGCTCCCAGAAATGCAAGCTGGATTCAGAAAAGGACATAGAACGAGGGATATCATTGCTGATGTCAGATGGATCTTAGCTGAAAGCAAAGAATACCAGAAAGATGTTTACTTGTTTTATTGACTTGCAAAAGCATTTAATTGTGTGGATCATAACAAATTATGTATAACATTGAAAAGAATGGGAATTCCAGAACTCTTGATTATACTCATGAGGAACCTGTACATAGATCAGGAGGCTGTTGATTAAACAGAACAAGGACATACTTACTGCATGGTTCAAAATCAAGAAGGGAGTTTGTCAAAGTTTTACCCTTTCACTATACTTATTCAACTTGTATGCTAAGCAAATAATCCAAGAAGCTTGACTATATGAAGAATGCAGCATCAGGATTGGAGGAAAAGTCATTAACAAGCTGTGACACACAGATGACACAAATTTGCTTGCTGAAAGTGAGGATGACTTGAAGCACTTACTGATGAAGATTAAAGACTACAGTCTGCAGTATGGATTACACCCCAATATAAAGAAAAGAAAAATCCTCACAAATGGTCATGATAAATGGAGAAAAGACTAAAGTTGTAAAGGACTTCATATTACTTGGTTCTACAATTAACACCAATGGAAGCAGCAGTCAAATCATCAGATGATGTATTGTATTGGGCAATAAGACTAAGGTGTGCCTCACCCAAGTCATGGTATTTTCAATCACCTCTTATCCATGTGATAGCTGGACAAGGAATAAGGAACACTGACGAAAGGTTGATGCTTTGGAGTTGTGGTGTTGGAAAAGAATGCTAAGAGTACCATGGTCTGCTAAAAGGACTAACAAATCTGTCATGGAAAAAGTGCAGCCAGAATGCTCCTTGGAAGTGATAATGGCCAGACTTTGTCTCACCTACTTTGGTCATGTTGTCAGAAGGAACCATTCCCTGGAGAAGGATATCATTGTTTTGGTTACCTAGTGCCCCTCTAATAGAAACATCAAAAATGGAATGGCTTTAACAAACAGGAGTTTATTCTCTTCCACTTTGGAGGTTTTAAGTCCAAGCTCAAAGTGCCAGGCTCTAGGGGCTGTGTGAAATCCCCTCAACCTTGGGCTTCAGCTCTGACTCCTGCCCCCAGCCCATTGAAGCAAGAAGCTTTTCTTCACTCAGACAGCTACTGGCTGCTAAGGCTGACAAGCTCAAGGTTGAGAAGTAAAAAGGCACTGTTCCAATGTTACCAAACAACAAGGCATGAATTCAAGCCCAGATACATTCCCAAGATCGGCAGGGCATGGCAAGCTGATGAACAATGACTTGGGTACAAGCAGGGTTCAAGTGTGCCAAAAGGCTGGAGACCAATCCCAAAGTTTCTCATATACAAGATATGAGAATATATATATATATATATATATATATATATATATAATATATACAGGATATATACAGGAAGCAGACCACATCCCTAAGGCAGCTACTCAGCTTCTCACAGTAGATTCCATCATGGACTTGATTACCATTCTCATCATGGGGAATAATATATCCAGCTTCTCAGCTGCTCACCCAGGCCCAACCAAGTTGACACACAATCTTAACCACCATAATCATGCTTAGTAAAGTGGAGGGTCAATGAAGAAGGGGAAGGACCTCAATGAGATGGATTAACACAGTGGCTGCAACAATGGGCTCAGATATAGAAAGGATTGTGAGGCTGGCACAGGACTGGGCAGTGTTTCATTCTTCTGTGCACAGGGTTACTATGAGTCAGAGATGACTCAACAGCACCTAACAACAATAACAATAACAAGAACAATGCATAGAATGTCAATGTTCAAGTGTTTCACTTAATTTTTCACAACTACTGATTTTTCTTAATTCACAAGCCAACAGTTTTTTCCAAAAGCAGTCAATCCTGTGTATATGATATTGGCAAAAGGGACAGCAACAAAAATTCTTGACATTGACTTCATAATCTCCAACTTTCAAGTAGCAAAACTGTACTGCATCCAGTAACTTAAGTCAAATGTGGAAGTATATGCTGCTACTAATTTATTTTGGTAAGACCGTTTGTATATTATTCAAAAACTTATTTTTACAGGAACCATAGTAAGGATCTTTAATGGTTGATTTGTCTAATTAACCATACCTGCTCTCAAATTATCTTGTTCAAATTTTCCCTCATATTCTCTATAGGCAGCCTTCAGATAATAATCAAGAATTTAAGAAGTTTCATCTCTTCTTTTATGAACAATGTTGGAGCCACATGCAGGTACATTTTTTCATGAAGAATTTGAATGGCCCTTTTCATCTGGATAAAATATGTATTAGACTTTAAAAACAATAATAATAACAGATACAAGTGATGCCAATTTATCTTTAGTTAAATCTCCCCAGAATATGAATATTTCAGAGTTTGTCAGATAAGTCAACCCAAAATTACTTGTGTAGATGCCTAGAATGTGGCAACCAGATCTAATGCACAGTTAGATTTTCAATACCTTAGCCAATTCTCATAATGAATACATGTTCTATTGAAATATGATAATGGATTTAAGAATACCTAAAAATACACTTAGCTCTTGTCTTAGCCCAGGTTCTCTAGAGGAACAAAATCAATGAAGCATACATACAAATACACAGGGGGAGATTTACTTCAAGGAAGTGGCTCATGCAAATATGAGGCTTGCCAAGTCCCAAATCTGTGGGTCAGGAGGCAGGCTGAAGACCTTTGCTGGCTCATGTGGTTGCAGGGGATGGCAAACCCAAAATCTGCAGGTCAGGTAGCAGGCTGGAGGCTTCTGACTGGTGAATGGGGTTGTGAGGGCTAGTTAATCCAAAATCTGTAGTTCAGGTGGCAGTTTTAAGACTTCAGTAGGTTTTTAAGTCTTAAAAACTGAAGGTCAGGCAACAAAAAGAGTACAGGGTTGAAAAACAAAGAGAAAGAACCATACCAGAATATCCATTTATCTACTGGAGGCAAGGCACACATACAAAGAAACTCCCTTTTTAACCGATTGGCTGATCACATAAGATTACATAATGAAAATGATTACATTATATTACATTATGAAAGAGCAACCAGTTCAATATATGCCAAGCTACTGAGTATCATAGCCTACCAAATTGCCAAAGAACATTAGCCATCACTGATCCTTAAAGAAGTGACATTGTCAAGATTAAATTCTGTACCCTTAGATGGAAAAAAAAAAAAAGAAATAAAAGAATGTTTCTGCATCTTCTGCAAACCTATACTGTACTGTCTTGTCAATTATATTCATTAATGTCCTCATGTCAGTAGCCAGGAGATAATTTTCTCTGTTAACGAAGTGACAAGTGAAAGGTAATTTCAGCGACAGTTAAGTTTAGTTCAGCAACCATATATTTAGTGCCTGAGTTTGCAATTTCTATGCTAGGCCAAAAGTGGAGAATTATTAGTTTCCTATCTTTAAAAGAAGGAGTTCTGGTGGCACAGTGCATAAGGTATTTGGCTGTGAACCAGAAGGTCAGTGGTTCAAACCCAATAACCACTATGAGGGAGGAAGATGAGGCAATTTACTTCTGTAAAGATTTACAGCCTTGGAAAACCAGTGTGGGTCACTGTGAGTGAGAATCAACTCAAAGTTAGTGGGCTTTTTTTTTTTTTTTATTGTCCTAAAAAGAACTTAAAGATGCATATCTATCTATCTATCTATCGATAGATAGATAGATAGATATCACCCTTTTGCATGTGCAGTACTGTGTTGTCAGTGATGGCGAATATTGATGTAGGGTGGATAGATGGATGGACAGGTTGAATGATCACATGTGTCTAGGCAGGGGGGAATGTGCCCACCAGCCACTCCTCGGAAGGAAGATTGGGCAAGCTACTTCCATAGAGATATCACCTCAGAAACCCAAGGAGGGTTCACTATGAGTTGAATTGACTCGATGGCAGTGAGTTTTGTTTTTGATCTGTCTGTGACTTCTGGCCAAACAAAAGACAGGCATATGAGCTGATCATTTATATTAGGTAGATACACTTTTTGAAGAGATCAATAATGGGAGAATAGAAGGGCAATGTATGCACAGGGAGACAGCTCAGGGGGCAGGAGTGAATGTGAGGGAAGAACATAGGCAAAAAGGTAGCTATGGGGAGGAAGAAAGAGGAGAGCTGTTACATTGTGAGCAATTGCAATCAATGTCATGAAAGAAAATGTGTATGAACTGCTGTATGGAAAATGAATTTGCTCTGTAAACTTTCACCCAAATCACAATAAAAATTAAAAAAAAAAAACTAACCATCACAGAAAGTTTGAAAAAATTATGCACAGGAAAACAGCTACAAGTGGTGCAGACATATTCAGAAGCGAATCTCCCTGACTCCAAACTCATTCTATTTCCACTGTTTTTTTATTGCTCTTAAATAAATAACAGAGCCAAAATATGACCTTCATTATATCCCATATGAATTTAGAGACCATCTGAAGAATAGATTTCACACACTGAGCACAAAAACCCGAAAACCAGATGAGTTGTGGGATGACATCAAAAACATCATACATAATGAAAGCAAAAGGTCATTAAAAAGACAAAAAGGTAAGAGACCAAAATGGATGTCAGAAAAGACTCTGAAACTAGCTCTTGAACAGAGTGTAGCTAAAGTCAATAGAAGAAATGATGAAATAAAAGAGCTGAACAAATAGCAGCTCAAGAAGACAAAGTAAATTATTATAATGAAATGTGCAAAGACCTGGAGTTAGAAAACCAAAAGAGAATAACACACTTGGCATTTCTCAAGCTGAAAGAACTGAAGGAAAAATTCAATCATTGAGCTGCAATATTGAAGGATTCTATGGGCAAAACCGTGTATCGAATGATGCAGGAAGCATCAAATGAAGATGGAAGGAATGCAGAGTCACCGTGCCAAAAAGAATTAGTCGATGTCCAATTATTTCATTATGATCAAGACTCAATAGTATTGAAGGAGGAAGTTGAAGCTCCACTGAAGGAATTGGAGAAAAACAAGGCTCCAGGAGTTGATGGAATACGCATTGAGAATTTTCAATAAACAGACACAGAGCAGGAGGCACTTTCTCATCTATATCAAGTAATTTAGAAGACAGCTCTCTGGCAAACTTACTGGAAGAGATTGATATTTTTGCCCATTCCAAAGAAAGGTGATCCAACAGACTGTGGAAATTATCAAATAATACCATTAATATCACATGCAAGTAAAGTTTTACTAAAGATAATTAAAAAAAAAAAATGGTTACAGGAATATAATGACAGGGAACTTCCAGAAATGCAAGCTAGATTCAGAAGAGGATGTGGAACAAGGTATATCATTACTGATATTGATGGATCTTGGCTGAAATAAAGAATACCACAAAGATGTTTATTTGTGTTTTGTAGACTATGCAAAGGCATTCAACTGTGTGGATAATAACAATTTATGGATAACATTGAGAGGAATGGGAATTTCAGAACACTTAACTGTGCGCATATGGAACCTATATATACACCAAGAGGCAGTCATTCAAACAGAAAAAGGGCATACTTACCTGTTAGAAATCAGGAAAAGTGTGTGTCAGGACTGTATCTTTGTATTATACTTATTCAATCTGTAAATTGAGCAAATCATCTGAGAAACTGGACTAGGTGAAGAACAAAAAGGCATCAGGATTGGAGGAAGACTCATTAACCATCTATGATATGCAGATGATACAACCTTGCTTGTTGAATGTGATGAAGACTTAGAGTACTTACTGATGAAGATTAAATACTACTGTATGCAGCATGGATTACACCTCAACATAAAGAAAACAAAAATCTTGACAACTGGACCAATAAGCAGCATCATGATAAATGGAGAAAAGACTGAAATTGTAAAAGATTCCATTTTGTTTCCACAATCAATACCAATGGAAGCAGCAGTCAAGAATCAGACATCATACTGCACTGGAAAAACCTGAAAAGAATGACTTCTTTAAAGTGTTGAAGAGCAAAGATATCACTTTGGAGACAAAGGTGTACTTACTCCAAGCCTTGGTATTTTCAATTGCCTCATATGCATATAAAAAATGGCAACTGATAAGGCAGACCAAAAAAGAATTAACACCTTTGAATAATGAAAATACCACCAATTGCCAGAATGAACAAATCTATCCTCGAGGAAGTGCAGCTAGAGTGCTCCTTAGAAGTGGGAATGGCCAGACTTTGTCTCACCTACCTTGGCCTTGTGGTCAGAGGGGACCATTCCCTAGAGAAGGATATCATGCTTGGTAAAGTGGAGGGTCAGAGAAAAAGGGGAAAATCCTCAACAAGATGGATTGACACAGCGGCTGAAATAATGGGCTCAAACATTTCAAGGATTATGAGGATGGTGCAGCACTGGGCAGTGTTTCATTCATTGTATATAGGGTTACTATGAGTCAGAATTGACTCAATGGCACCTAATGATAACAACAAATGCATGTCAAAACATACTAATAAATCAATGACTCAAACACATTGGGGTAGAAAACAGACTGATGACAATCTATAAATATTTAACCTTGATGCCCATTCACTCATGTCCTTCCCAAGTTTATGTGCAGGATTATTAGCCAGTTGTTCTGAGACCAATTCATGCTCTAAAGCAGCTGTGTCTATAATCATGAAAGCAGAAACTATCTCTGAGATATTCTCCTCAATATTTTGACCTCTTGAAACATTCACCTTTGCCAACACGTAGGCTAAGTGAGGATCAACCAGCTGAAATCAGCCTAAAATGGATGTACAGGTAAAGACTCTGCCTCCAGCCTAATATCATTGCCCCTTTTGCCCCCTAGGTTGATGGAAGGCCCACAAATTTGCTGTAATATTTAAGGCCATAGGTTCTGGAATGAGATATTGAACACCAACATTTCTCTCACAATAGTTGTGTAAGCTTCAGAGGAGTGCTTAATTTTGTGCCTCATTTTACTCAGGTTCAGAATAGTATTAATATTATCTCATGCAGTGGGCTGCTGGGATAGTAAAATAGTTGATGTACACAAGGGGTTCAACTTAGAGCTTGCCAGAGATTAAATACTCAGTTGACAATTATTATTAATATTAGTGGCAGAGCAAGAGCATAAGATATGTGATGATACCTTTCCTTTATTTTAAATTTTGTTTTAATTTTTGTGAAAGCATATACAGCCAAGAACAAACCACTTTAACAATTTCTCTATGTACATTTCAATGACAATGATTACATTCTTCAAGTTGTGCTATAATTTTGTCTATACTTTTCCAAATTATTCTACCACAATTATCTTGAATTCACTCCTCAAAACATCCCATTCAAACTTATGAGTTCACATTGTCAATTTTAGTCTTTGTAGATAATGATTTAAAAGCTCACAATACTCAAGGCTAATGAAGTATACTAAGATAAGGTACTTTTTTTTGTTCAAAGAAGAAGACTTCAATGGATAATTTTGATTTAAAGTGTGTGAGAGCCCTCTAAAATTGAGGTGCTTGGAATAATTAACTATGATGACCCAGGTCTGAATATCTGAATCAAAGTTTCATTTTTTGAATTACACTTTAGCTCCTTTCTGCCTTCCCAATAATAGAACCTGTAACTTAGAGCATTGGTAATTTGTAACTTCTTGTAGAACTTTAACTACCTTCAGCAAACAGCAGAGGATTTGTGAAGAGATGGGTGTCAGGAACTCTTTGTCCAAGTGGTCATGGGAGAATATTTGTTTAGCATGTCCCAAAACGAATGCAAAAGTAGATATTTCAGAAAATTTTTGGCTAGGTTAGCTCCAAGATGTCTATGTTAGAAAATGAATCAGTTAACCTTGCAGAATTTTAACTTGCTGTTGTTTTATGACTATACATAATCCCAAGCTCCCATGATTGACATCACATACTCTTCTCCCCACTTTTTTAATGTAAAAGTTCACCTCTCCCTCAGAATGTTGGAACACTTGGCACTTTTGTTTTATACGCTGTGAGGTTAGTTTTTTTTTTTTTCCTTAAGCTTCTACAAAACAATCTGTTTTACTCTTTGAAAAGCTTTAAAATTTTAACATTATCCCAGATAAGTATTTACATGGTCCATACTTTTAAATTTTAAAGATGGAAATACAGTAGAATAGAGTGACTTATATATATTGAATGCATTTCCTTATTCTATACTTGGCACCAACTTTTGACACCTATAAGAATTACGTAAATGCGAAAAAGAGGAGACGTGAAAATTAATTTAGAATTTATCCAGTGCAACTCTTTTCATGGTACAGGTAAGGAAAATGACCCAGAGAAGTTCAGTGATTTCCCATTCTCACCCAACTGATATATGGCAGAATTAGGATTACACTGCATTTTTTCTGACTCTTTAGTCATTACTGTTTACATTTCACTACTTTGTCATTCCTAGGAAAAATTCAAAAGCATATTAGAACACAAAATTTTGAAATTCAAATTCCATTTTAATTTTTTATTTTCAATAGATAAATAAAAATTAAAGTATAAAGATAAATATTTTAAAATATTAAAGAATTCTAGTTTTTAAAATATTTGAATGGTTTGGTGTATTTTTGAGTTTTGTACATTTTTAACAACTTATGAACAATAAATACAAACAGATGTATCTCTTTTGATTCACATAGGTGACAGGGGCTACTCCTATTTATCCTTATTATTAAAATTGCCTTTTAAGGTTTGACATATTTTAATGGGAGCTCTGGTGGTATAATGCCTAAAGCATTTGACTGCTAATCAGAGGCTGGCTATTCAAACCAGCCACTCCTTGGAAAGAAGATTGGGCAATCTACTTCTGTAGAGATACCGTGTCGGAAACCCAAGGAGGAGTTGCTGAGTTGAATTTGGCTCAATGGCAGTGAGTTTGGCTTGGTTTTATATTTTAATCGGTGAGTATTGAACTTGATTTTCCACGACTATAAGGTATTATACTTGGTAATAATGCCTAACAAGAAATACACAGAAAGCCATTTAATAGCCTCTAAAATTAAACTGTTTATTGCTTTTCATATAAGAAGTAAGAGAACTTGTTCTGATTATTCAATTAAATATTCATGTTTGTCATTGTATCATCAGCTGGTATCTGAGTTATAATTGGATCCATCCAGGAACAGGGTAATTTCTGGAGAGATCATTAATATTAAACTTCAAACAATGAAGTCAAATGTTATATCAAATTATTACTAGCGTTCATATTTGTTCAAAGACACATGTTTGTAGACACCTGTAAAAATACACAGAAAGATATCTGTGTATATCTGTATACATATCTGTGTAGATATGTATATAAAGATAGATATATACATATATGTAAAGAGAAAGAGAGAAAAGAGACAAATAAGTATTTAGAAATTGAATGCAGATTATAAATTGTGTTAATATTAACAACCATCCTTTAAATATTCAGTTGAATGATACATAGTTTTGTTTTTAGTAGCCATTAATATCAGAGCTAAGGTAGTGTAGTATCTAAGACATTTGACTACTAACCAGAAGGCTGGTGGTTCAAACTCACCAGCCAGCCAATCCTAGGAATGAAGATTGAGCAATGGACTTCTATAGAGATACCACCTGGGAAACCCAAGGAGGGGTTCCTATGAGTCAAAGCAACTTGATGGCAGTGAGTTTGGTTTTTGTTTTTTATTAATAAGAGAATAGTTTTCTAAAATTCTGAAGATGAACCTTTAAGTTTAGCTTCAATAAAACTGGTTTATTTATTAATATAGTTCTTAACTAAATTCAAAATAATAAATTTCCAAAATATATAGGCACATATACTGATGGGACTATTTGATAATGTATGTTTCTGAACACAGTTGTAAACAAACAAAACAAGAAGGTTTTTAAGAATGTAAATGCTGTTTGCACTCAGTTAATTACAATAATATTCTCTCCCTAAATTTTTCTCTCTGGGTATGAGTCAGTAGTACTTAGCTTAAGAAGAGAAATTAATATTTTAAGACTTAAATTCAAAATAAGGGGACTTTGTTCATTATAGGCTAGAAAAAGAAAACAACTGAGGCATATAAAAAAACTTTTAGCTAGTAAGATGGCGGACTAGGCAGAAAGACTGCACAGACCCTCTTCAACAAAGAAAAGGGAAACCAATTAATACAGACACAGAAGATAATCCTGGACCCCTGAGCCTTGATGGGAAGGATATAGAAGTGGACTAAACCCCAACTAGCAGAAGAATTTGCGTGAAAATATCAAAAAAGGAGACATACAGAGCTGTGGTCTGGCAGTGATCCTGAGCGATCCTGACAGCACAGACAGCTTGGAGATTCCTGAGTGGTGGTGGAACCTGAGAATTAACCTAAAAATCAGTCCTGCTAGCCAGGGACTGCACAGAGAACTGTGCATGATGCCTGAGGAATAAACAGAGAAGGTGAAGAGAAAGGCGGGTTGAGCTGTGGACTTTTGCCGGTCCGGAGTGCGTCACCATTTTGAATGTTACAAGTGGCTTTATTATTTTGGATATTTAAAGAGACAGTGCTCTTCAAGACTCCAGGAGCTTAAGAAGAGGTTCGGCTTTTCAGCAACCCCAAGGATACTCTGGGCCTGCAAGAGTGAAAAGGTATCACATTCCTCTTATTACTCTTATAGCCCACACCTGCTTGGTGAATGGAGGTGCAGCCATCCCCAACTCCCACCCACCTTCTGGGCCCACAAGAACTCCATCACAGTCTGTGTGCTCAGTCGGAGCCTGGGTGCCTTGCCCTGTCCTCCACTGATTTTTCCTTTTCTTCTTTTTATTATTTTGTTTTTCCTTTTTCACTTTTTTTTTTCTGGTGATTAGTTTGCCTGTATTTAAGTGTTTTAAAACAACTATTATTATTAATACTTTTGTCCTTTTTACTATTAATCTTATTCTTCCCCTCCCAGGTCCTGGTTTTCAGCTTTTTTTCTTTTTCCTGTTCCTGGTTGAAAATTTTATTATTACTATTTTTTTAAATTTAATATTCTTTTCTTTTTTTCCCCTTTTTTCATAGTTAAGCCCATTACTTGTTTTTCTTTTTTGCACTTTTCCCATTCTTTTTCTTCATTATTTTCCTTCTCTATCTTTTTTCTCTTAGTGCCCTATCCCCAGATACGGTGGGTTTTCTTGTTTTTTCTTCTTCTTTTTCCCTTTTTTCTTTTTTTGATTACTGTTCCTGTGTGATTACATGGTGTGTTTTTTG
>NW_006921749.1:6221376-6222138 GCF_000298275.1 Orycteropus afer afer | reverse complement strand
GTGGTCACTGCTTGGTCACAGCCAGCTACCCAGAGGGACCGAGTAGCTGAACCTGCAGGCTTGGAACCATAGTCACAGGGCACATCAAGTTCAATTGGCATAACATACTATATAAAACATTATTCCACCTCCCACTTTGGCAAGTAGCGACTGGGATCATAAAAGCTAGCAAGCTGCCATCTAGATGCAACAATGGGTCTCTCTTTGTCCAGAGCCAAGAAGAATGAAGAAAACCAAAATTCATGGAAACAATCAGTCCTAGTGACTGCTACACCATCTGCAGCCTATACAACTGTGAGACCAGAAGAACTAGATGGTACCTAGCTACCACTGTCATCCATTTGGAAGGGGATCTAAGTAGGAGATCCTTGATAGAGAGAGAGAGAAAAATGTGGAACAAAACTCAAAATCATTTTGGAAAAAAAAAGGGTGTGGACCAGGTTTGCTTGTCTGATAGAGCCTGGTGGAACCACTGAGACTATGGTCCCTAGCTACCCTTCAGGTCTGGAATTGAACCCACACCTGTGGTTTCCAGCCAAACAAAAGATAGGCATATGAGTTTAACATTTACCTGAGGTAGCTACACTCCTTGGAGAGAACAATTATGGGAGAAAGAAGGGCTGCTTATGCACAGGGAGACAGCACAGGGGGCAGGAGTGCATGGAGTGATGGACACTGGGAAGAGGTAACTATGGGGAGGAAGTGGGAGGGGAGCTATTGCATTGTGGTAAACTGTGGTCAATGTCATGAGACAAAGTGTAT
>NW_006921749.1:6216239-6221276 GCF_000298275.1 Orycteropus afer afer | reverse complement strand
GAGGGGAGCTATTGCATTGTGGTAAACTGTGGTTAATGTCATGAGACAAAGTGTATGTGAACTGCTATATGGAAAGTGAATTTGCTCTGTAAATCTTCACCCAAATCACAATTAAAAAAAAAAAAACTTTTAAACTACATAATTTAAAAGCTAAAAGAAAAAACAATCCACCAAAATCTTACAGAATTTAGAGTAATAGGATTAGATGTATTTTATTTCTACACTCACAAATTACAGTTATAAAATTAAATCTACTCATTTTTATTTTTACCGCATTTGTTTTGTATAATATTCTTATTATATTTTAATATTAAATATGGTATTAGAGGTCTGTTGCTTTTGGTTTAACAGCACACTAACTTATTCCTTGAAATTGGACTGAAGACATCTTTTGACAGGGACACATTTTGTAATTCATCCAACCAGTGAGAGTGCTTTCTTTTCATTTGAAAACTCTATATTGTGCTACTAATGCCTCTAATTAATTATTTCATGTGACTATTTGTTTAAATAGTTCAATCAATATGCACATGCGTGTTAATAGTTGGTGTGGAGAATGGAAGCCTAGAATTACAGAGTAATTTCAGATTGTATTTTGCTGGGTGCTTGCAAATTGGGCACCTCTTGTCTGCCACTTCAAATCTTTGTAGCCCCATCTCTTACTCTAACCTTACTGCAGCAACAAGTTCTCCTCAGGTTTCCATGTGCTTCAAACAGCTTCATGCAGGAGAAGAAGACTACACCACATGCCCTTGCATTCTGTGTACAGCTTCTTGGATACCTTAATGTAGGATCCTCACTCATGAATGTACAACCTAAAAATGTGAGAGAATTAATGCATATGGGGAACACACTGCAAATTAGAGGAGGAGCAAATGGGCAGACATATGTGATATAAATTTCATAAGGCTCCTCAGATGGTCCCATGACATCTGAGCAAGGTTCAAATAAATTGCATCCTTTTATTGACTACTCATCTTTTCCTGATTCATTTCTCTTTCTTCTCTCCTAGAATCATTTCCCAAGTAAATCACTTTATGAAAACCCTTGCTTGAGGTTCTGTTTTTGTTGCAACTTAGGTTAAAACTCAAACATTCTATGATCATATATTCTTGATGGAACATCAAAGAGGACAATTCATAGTAAAATACAGCATGCATGTTAACATGCACAAGTAAGTGTAAATGTGTGTATGTCTATGTGTAGTTACTACATTAAAAGAAATTTCAAATGTTTTTACTTGTATTAAATGGTCATTATTTGTTCTCTTACTCATCACATACTTTGAAGAAGAAAGTTTGTGTTGGAGTACTCATGATTCCCATTGTCACTTTTAAGCCTTACTATTTTAACCCACTATAAAAATTCCTTCCATGTGTGGCCCATAGCATTTGGCTCTTCCTCTCACTCTACTCACTCTTTCACTCTTTTCGTTCTTCAGAGTATTTAGAAATACCATGATCTATCTCTTTGTCTTTGTTTAAATATCTAATTTTAAGCCACCGGTTAGCTGCTGTGTAGTCAGCCCCTGACTCATAGGGACACAATGCATGATGGAACAAGAAACTGCCAAGTCCTGCACCATCCCCATGATTGTTAGCAGATAAGACTGTTGTGATTCATAATGGATTGCTTTCATTGACTGACTGATGGAAGAAGGGCTTTCTTTCTAATCCATTTTAATCTGGAAGTTCTGCTGAAACCTATTTAGCTTCACAACAACAAGCAATTCAGCACCGATAATTGGTAGTGATTCCTCTTGATTACTCTAGTGTACTGACCAGGAATCAAATCCAAGTTTCCCACATGGAAAGTGAGAATTCTACCACTGAACAACAACAGTTCCCAAGGAAATTCAAACATCAATATTTGTCAATTAAAATGTTATAGTATTTGTTTCCCTATTACAAAAGTGATATATTCTTTTTATAGAAACTTAAATTGTATGGATTTCAACTTTGGTTGAAAAAATCCCACAAACCTTAACAATAAACATAAGCCTAAAAGGTTGTTGTTGTTGTTGTTGTTATGTGCCGTTGAGTCAGCCCCGACTCATAGAGACCCCTCCTTGGGTTTCCGAGGCAGTATCACTACAGAAGTAGGATTGTCCAACCTTCCTTCCGAGGAGTGGCTGGTGGGTTTGAACCGCCAGCCGTCTGGTTAGCAGGCAAGTGTCTTAGCCATTATGCTACCAGAGCTCCCTAAAAGGAAGCCTAAAAGGAAGGTTGGGCAATCCTACTTCTGTAGTGATACTGCCTTGGAAACCCAAGGAGAGGTTGCTATGAGTAGGGGCTGACGCAACAGCACACAACAACAACAAAATGTAGCCAATGCTATCTTTTTGTAATTAAACTTCTGTATTTTTATACAGATAGCACTTTTTAAGGCAGAAACATAATGTAAATACTGTTTTATAAGTGTTTTTGAAAAACTGAACATATTAACTTTCTGACAAAATATATATTTCAGCAATATCTTCTGGCTGCATAATATCTACTTCATTTAACAATATTTTTTTTAGTGTTGTCTATTTTCTAAACTCGTGAGTCAGGGCTGACTCGACGGCACATAACAACAACAACAACAACTGCCTAACTAACTGTGGCAGATATAATAACCCAATCTCTGTTATGTTGTGGTTTATAATGTAAAGAGAAACAAAGAAAATTAACAAAGGAATATCAAGAAGTATGATGCACACTAAAAAGAATACATATAGTGTTAAGAGAGTGTAGAATATAGCCTTTTCTAGGGTCAGCAAAGAGAAATCTATTGTTGTAAAATATTTCTTTCAATCAAATTATTGGACATTCATATCATTATTAACATCTACCCAAGAAATAGGATCTCTGGTAGCATAGTGGCTAAAGCACTTGACTGCTAACCAGAAGGCTGGCAGTTCAAACCCACCAGCCACTCCTTGGAAGGAAGGAAGGTTGGGCAATCCTACTTTCATAGTGATACTGCCTCGGAAACCCAAGGAGGGGTCGCTATGAGTTGGGGCCGACTCGACGGCACATAACAACAACAACAAGGAAGAAATGATATTGAAGTTACCTTATAAGGATTTGAAACATATTTAGGTGCCTTCAAGAAATTAAGGAATTGATCAAAGAAAACACAGACAACATTTTAATATAATACAAGAAAAAATTGAGAAAATAAAAGGAAAATTAGAAACCATACAAAAACAGCAAATAGAAATCAACAAGATTAACATTAAAAGAAATTGGATGCTCGGTAAAATGGCAAACTAGGTAGAAAGACTATACAGATCCTCTTCAACAAAAAAAAGGGAAACCAACTAACACAGACACAGAAGATAACCCTGGACCCTTGAGCCTTAAAGGGAAGGATATAGAAATGGACTAAACCCCAACTAGCAGAAAAATTTGCATGGAAATACCAAGAAAGGAGGTACATGGAGCTGCGGTCTGGCAGAGATCCTGAGTGATCCTGACGGCACAGACAACTTGGAGAATGCTGAGTGGAGGTAGGACATAAGAATTAACCTAAAAATCAGCCCTGCTAACCAGGGACTGAATGGAGGACTGCTCTGGTGGCTGGGGTGAAAACGGAGAGAGTGAAGAGAAAAGTGGGCTGAGTTGTGGACTTTTGCCAGTCCAGAGGATGCTGCCATTTTGAAAGTTTACAAGTGGTTTGACCATTTTGGATAATTAAAGAGACAGCACTCTCCCAGATTCCAGGGGCTTGAGAACTTATTCTACTTGCCAGCAACCCCAAGGACACTCCGGACCTGCACGACTGAAAAGGTGGGACATTCCTCTTGTTACTCGTATACCCCACACCCAATTGGTGAACAGAGGTGTGGCTATCCCCCACTCCCACTAGCCTTCTGGGCCCTCAGGAACTCCATCCAAGTCTAGATGCTCAAATGGAGCCTGGGTACCTTGCCCTGTCCTCCACCAATTTTTTTCTCTTTTTTGATTTTTATTTATTTGTTTTTCTTTTCTTTTTCACTTTCTTTTTTCTGATATTTAGTTTACTTGTATTGGTCTGTTTTAAAACTACTATTATTACTGCCTCGGAAACTCAAGGAGGGATCGCTATGAGTCGGGCCGACTCGACGGCACATAACAACAACAACAATAACATTATTATTAATACTTTTGTCCTTTTTACTATTATTCTTTATTCTTCCCCTCCCAGGTCCAAGTTTCACCTTTTTTCTTTTCCCTGTTCCTGGTTGAAATTTTTTTTTAATTTATTTTTTTTCCCCTTTTTTCTCATGGTTAAACCGATTACTTGTTTTTCTTTTTGCATTTTTCTGATTTTTTTTTCTTCATTGTTCTCCTTCTCTGCCTTTTTCTCTTAGTGCCCTATCCTCGGATATTGCAGGCTTTCTTGTTTTGTTTTGTTTTTTTTTTCTTTTTCTTTTTCCCTTTTTTATTTTTTTCATTACTGTTCCTGTGTGATTACATGGTATGGTTTTTGTCCATGTGCTTTTAGTTTTTTGATGGTTATTCAATTGTAATTTTGGTCTAACTGAGTGGGAAACAGCAACAGTCCCCATAAGACACAACAACACCAACACCTCCTACAACTTCACTTACTGAGCAAGAGCCACTACCTCCTTCTCCACCAAAAGGCCAATGATAAAAAGCCACCAAGAAGAGCCTGAATCACCCTTGGATGTTCTTCCCAAACAGTTAATAGAGTTCTAAATACAACAACACCACAATGTCTCAGAGACAACAGACCATGACAAAGAAGCAAGATAAAGTGGTAGAAACAAGGGAGCAGGATATAGACCCAGAATACATCCCTGAGGAAGAAGCAGCATTGGATCTCTCTGATAAGGAATTGAAAAGAATTATATTTAGGTATCTTCAAAGGATTGAGAGACAGAACAGAAAAAACAGAGAAGAAACCCTAGAAGAATTTTGGAAGAAAATGCAAGAACAAAATGACAAAAAAAAAAAAAGAAAAAGAAAACTTAGAAATGATTCTAAATCTACAGATAGAAATCAAGAGGATAAATACTAAATTGTCAGAAATAGATAACACATTGGAAGG
>NW_006921749.1:6210961-6212258 GCF_000298275.1 Orycteropus afer afer | reverse complement strand
AGTTCCTCAAGGAAAATCTAGGGGAAATTTTAAGGACCCTAGTATATGGCATAAATAGACTATCAAGCATAACTCAAAATGCACAAACAGCAGAAGAGAAACCAGGTGATTGGGACCTTCTAAAAATTAAATTTTTATGTACTTCCAAAGACTTCTCCAAAAGAGTCAAAAGAGAACCTACAGATTGGGAGAAAATATTGTTAATGACATATCTGACAAGGGACTTATCTCTAGAATTTATAGAACACTCCAACACCTCAATAACACAATGACAAACAATCCAATTAAAAAATGGGCAGAAGACATGAATAGACACTTCCCCAAGGATGATATTCAAGCGGCCAACAAATATATGAAGAAATGCTCACAATCATTAGCTATTAGAGAGATGCAAATCAGAACAATGAGATACCATCTTTTTCCAGCACTGGTAGCAAAGTTCAACAAGACAGAAAATAATAAATGCTGGCAAGGTTGTGGGGAGATTGGGACTCTCATACACTTCTGGTGGGACTGTAAAATGGTACAACCACTGTGGAAAGCAGTATGGTGATTTCTTCAAAAGTTGGAATTAGAAATACCATTTGACCCAGACATTCCATTGCTAGGTATATACCCTAAAGAAGTGAGAGCCATGACAAGAACAGATATATGCACACCCATGTTCATCGCAGCATTATTTACAATAGCCAAAAATGGAAACACCCTAGGTGTCCATCAACTAAGGAATGGATAACCAATCTATGGTACATACACACAATGGAATACTATGCAATGCTAAGGAACAATGTAGAATCTGCAAAACACCGCATGACATGGATGAACTTGGAGGACATTATGCTGAGTGAAATAAGTCAATCACAAAAGGACAAATACTGTATTAGTCTGTTATTGTAAAAGTCAAGGAAAGGTTTATCTATGGAAGGAAATTTTCTCTGTTGGTTACCAGAGGTAGGAGGGGAGGGCCAGGAATGCTGTTAGATAGATAGAGATAAGATTTATTTGTGTGATGAGAAGGGCAATGTACCAAATGTGAGTGACCAATATGTGTCATTGAGGAAGAGAAAGACATAGATACATGGGAGGTACAGACAACAAATATGAACCCTTTTGTACATACATTACTGCATAGTCAGTGAAGGCAAACATGGGTACACGGGTGGATAGATGGGTGGACAGGCTGAACTATTAGGTATGTCTATGAATTGGGGAGGAGCTCTGGTAGCATAGTGGCTAAGGCACTTGACTGCTAACCAGAAGGCTGGCGGTTCAAACCCACCAGCCACTCCTCAGAAGG
>NW_006921749.1:6192006-6209931 GCF_000298275.1 Orycteropus afer afer | reverse complement strand
AAAAAAAAAAAAAAAACCTCAAGAAAAGTTTTCACACAAAAAGAAATGTTATTTGATGGTTACCAGGGTTAGAAGGGGAAGGAAGGGAATCACTAAATAGATGATAGATGTGTATTAACTTGGCTGAAGTGAAAGGCAATATAGAATCAGGAGAATTGTTGTTATTGTTAGGCATGGTTGAGTCCACTCTGACTCATAGCAACCTTATGCAGAAAAGAATGAAACATTGTCCGGTCCTGTGCCAGCCTCATGAGGCTTGGTACACCTGAGCCCATTGTTTCAGTCACTGTATCCATCCATCCTGTTGAGGGCCTTCCCCTTTTTTGTTGACCCTCCACTTTGCCAAGCATGATATCCTTCTCCAGTGAATGGTTCCTTCTGACAACATAACCAAGTGGGTGAGATAAAATTTGGCCATTCTCGCTTCCAAGGAGCATTCTGGCTGCACTTCTTCCAGGATAGATTTATTAGTTCTTCAAGCAGTCCATTGGCACTTTCAGTACTCTTTGCCTACACCATAACTCAAAAGCATCAACTCTTCTTCAGTCTTCCTTACCCATTGTCCTGCTCTCAAATGCGTAAGAGGTGATTGAAAATACCATGGCTTGGGTCAGGTGCACCTTAGTCTTCAAGGAGACAACTTTGTTCTTCAGCACTTGAAAGAGGTCATTTGAAGCAGATTTACCCAATGCAATATTTTGTCTGATGTCTTGACTACTGTTTCCATTGGTGTTAGTTGTAGAACTATGTAATATGAAGTACTTGACAATTTCAATCTTTCTTTTTTTTTCATATATTTTATTGAAATATAATTTATGTACTGTGAAATACAAAAAAACAAGTGTCACAGGTCAATGCATTTTTTTTGTGTTCCCTCATCTCCCCTCCCACCACTTATTATGTGCCATCGAGTTGGACCCGACTCATAGTGACCCCTCCTTGGGTTTCCAAGGCAGTATCAATATGGAAGTAGATTGCCCCATCTTCCTTTCGAGGAGTGGCTGGTGGGTTTGAAGCGCCAGCCGTCTGGTTAGTAGTCAAGTGCCTCAGGCACTACTCTACCAGAGCTTCTCTCCCATCCCTGGTAATCAGCAAAGAAAGTTCCCTTCCATATATACACCTTTCTTTGACCTTTTACAATAATGAACTAATGCTATATTTGTCCTGTGATTGACTTATTTCACTCATAATGTCCTCCAAGTTTATCCATGTTATACAGTGCTTTGCAGATTTTACATTATTCTTCAGTGTTGCATATTAATTCATTGCATATATGTACCATAGTTTGGTTACCCATTCTTCTGTTGATGAGCACAAAGGTTGTTTCCATCTTTTTGCTATTGTAAATAGTGCTACAATGAACATGGGTGTGCATATATCTGTTCTTGTCCTTGCTCTCACTTCTTTAGGTATATACCTAGTAGTGATATTGCTGGGTCAAATGGTATTTCTAATTCCAGCTTTTAAGGAATCGCCATACTGCTATCCACAGTAGTTGTATCATTTCACAGTCCCACCAGCAGTGTAGGATAGTCCCAATCTCTCCACATCCTTGGCAGCATTTGTTATTTTCTCTTTTTGAACTTTGTCATTAGTTCTGGGGTGAGACGATATCTCATTGTCTTTATTTGCATCTCTCTGATGGCTAATAATCGGGAGCATTTCTTCATGTATGTGCTGACCATCTGAATATCTTCTTTGGTGAAGTATCTATTCATGTCTTCTGCCCATTTTTTAATTTGATTGTTAATATTTTTGTTGTTCAGGTGTTGGAGTTTTCTATAAATTTTGGAGATAAGTTCCTTGTCATATATGTAATTATCAACAAGTATGAATATATTACTGTCATTTTATTATGTGCTTTTTGTGATGCTCCTGATTTCTTTGTTCCATATAATTTTCTGTGCTGAGCTTGTTTTGTTTATGAGTCATGTTATCACTTCCTTCATTGCTATTGTTTTAGTATTGGCTAAATATTTGTGCTGGTCCTCTTTTTTACTTTGATGTGAAGGTTTGTCATTTTTCTTTGAGGTTACCCTGTGATTTATAATTTTCTTCACGATTTTTGAAGAGTCTGTTCTATATTGGATTTGTCTTTAAAAAAAATGCATTCCATTGAAATATAATTTATGTACAATGAAATACACAGAACTAAAATGACATGGGTCAGTGCATTTTCCCCCCATGGGTCAATGCATTTTTTTTTTCAATGTTCCCTCCCCTTCCCTCCCACCCCTGGCAACCAACAAAGAATGTTTCCCTCCATATATAAACGCATCCTTGATGCTCCACAACAATGAACTAATACTATATTTGTCCTTCTGTGATTGACTTATTTCACTCAGCATAATGTCCTCCAAGTTCATCCATATTATGTGGTGTTTTGCAGACTCTACATTATTCTTTAGTGTTGCATAACATTCCATTGTGTGTACGTACCATAGTTTAGGCATCCGCTCTTTCATTGATGGGCACATAGGTTGTTTCCATCTTTTTGCTATTGTAAATAGTGTTGCAATGAACATGGGTGTGCATACATCTGTTCCTGCCCTGGCTCTCACCTCTTTAGCATATATACCTAATAATGGGATTACTGTGTCAATGGTATCTCCAATTCCAGCTTTCTAAGTAATCACCATACTGCTTTCCACAGTGCTTGTATCACTTCAGAGTCCCACCAGCAATGTATGAGAATCCTAATCTCTCCACATCTCCACCAGCATTTGTTCCTTTCTGTCCCATTGAATCTTGCCATCAGTGCTGGGGTGAGATGGTATCTCATTGTTGTTTTGATTTGTATCTCTCTGATGGCCAATGATCGTGAGCATCTCTTCATGTATTTGCTGGCCACCTGAATATCCTCCTTGGTGAAGGGTCTATTCATGTCTTATGCCCATTTTTCAATTGGATTGTTAATTCTTTTGCTGTTGAGGCATAGGAGTTTTCTATAATTCACAGATCTAAGTCCCTTGCCAGATACATATTTATCGACAAGTATGAATTTGGTGCTGTCATTTTTGTCATGTGCTTTTTCGTGGTGTGGATTTCTTTGTTCCATATAATTTTCTGTGCTGAGCTCCTTTCATTTATGAATCGTGTTGTCACTTCCTTTGTTGCTATTGTTTTAGTATTTGCTAAATATTTGTGCTGGTCCTGTTTTATATTTTTATATTTTGAAGACCTATCATTTTTCTTTGAGGTTACCCTGTGATTTGTAGTTTTTTTTTTTCCCAAGTTTAGAACAATCCGTCCTGTCTTGTAATTGTCTTGACTTCCCTACCATCTAGAAGTTCTGTAACTACACAACGTTTTCCCTCTTTTGGGTTTATAGTTGTCCTCAATGTTAGTTGATGTCTCTGGCTCCCTGTTTACAATCTTGTAGGCATATTTATTTTGGATACTTCTATAGCTGGATTGGCTGGGTTATGTCATCATGTGTGTTAATGGTCAGTTGTTGTTTGCTGTTGTTGTTTCTCTGTCCAAAGGATTCCCTTTAGCATCTCTTGTAAGGTTGGTTGTGTTTTAACAAATTCCCTTAATTTCTGCTTATCTGGAAATGTCCTAATTTCACCATCATATTTGAGGGACAATTTTGCTGGGTACATATTTCTTGTTTGGAATTTTTTCTCTTTCACAGTTTTATATATACCACCTCTGGTGAATTGCTTGCTGTGTCCCTTCTAGCCATTGTCCTCCATTCTGTGATGTATTGTAAATCCTATTATCCATGCTTGTTTGGGGTGGTGTGGTAGTTAAGGTCAGGTATCAACTTGGCTGGGCAGCTGGTAGTAGTTGTTCCCTATAACGACTGGCAATCTGCTCTGTGATGGGATTTGCTTTGAGCTGCTGATTGTTAAAGCCATCCACTTAGGTTATTTCTGTTGTAGCAACACAGGTGGAATGCATCTTGAGTCCTGCCTTGCTGGAGGGTATAATTCAAATCACTACCCTTAGCTTCCTTGAGGGTATACCTATGAATCTCCTGGGAAGGTTTGTCTTCCTCTTGTTCCGGTTTTGTGTTTTGGCTTATCCTTATCTCACACCCCTGCATTTGGGACAGCAGCCATCATCTGATCTGCTGATCAAGGTTCATCAAACCCCAAGAATTGTGAGGGTCCTCCAGACCCACTCACGGACCTGGGACTTGCCAGCCTGCCAGCCTCCACCACTACTATGTGAGACAATCCCTTGGGTGTCTGTGAGGTGTTACAATGAAATACAGAACCCTAAGATGGGGGAAATTACTGGGAGGAGAAGGAGGAGTTAATGTCTGATATGATGGAGTGGCACAGTAGTTTGGACAATTGGGACATCTTTAACCTCTGCCTCATGGGGACCGGCCTTGTGCTGATCTTTCTGAGAGAAATTGTTCAAGCACCACCCCATTGTCTTCTTGCCTGCATGGCTTCTGCTGAGAAATTCAAGCTTAGTCTTATTGGTTGCGCCTTGTAGGTAACTTTTCCTTTTTCCAATCTTGCTTTCAGGATTCTTTCCTTGTATTTGGTTTTGGTAAGTTTGATGATGATATGTCTTGGTGATTTTCTTTTGGGGTCTATCCTGTTTGGGGATCGTTGGAATTCCTGGATGGATACATTCTCATCTTTCATCATTTCAGAGAAGTTCTCCTCCAGCAAATCTTGGACAATTTTCTCAGTGGTTTTGTTTTTCTCTTCTTGTTCTGCAATTCTGATTACATGCAGGTTATTCCTTTTGATGGTATCCCACATGAACCTTAGGCTTTTTCATTTTGTTTTGATCTTTTTTTTCAATTGATCACTTTCCAAAGAAGTATTGGGTATTTGTCTTCAAACTCAGTAATTCTGTCTTCCATTGACTCAGTTCCACTCCTTTGCCCATTCAATATCTTATCTATTTCTAAAAAATCAGTATTAATCTTGTGGATTTCTATGTGTAGGTTTTGTAACATTTCTGATTTTTCATTTGGTTCTTGTATTGTCTTTTGAAATTGTTCTAAGATTTTCACTGTGTTTTCCTAAATTTTGTCAGTGTTTTCCTTGATCTGTCTCTCAATTCACTGAAGATACCTAAATATAATTCTTTTGAATTCCTTATCAGGGAGTTGCAATGCTGCTTCTTCCTCACGGATGTGTTCTGAATCTGTACCCTGGCCCCTTGTTTCTTCTGATTTATCTTGCTTCTTTGCTTAGACTGTGATGCTCCATTGTCTCTGAGACATTGTAATGTTTTTGTGTTTATATTTAATTGGTGATTGTATGTTGGAATGACTTGCCCACAATTTTTATTTTCTTTGGATTTTATCTAAGTAAATAGGGTACTATGCTCCTCTATTTGCTAATTGGAAGCACTTATACACTCATCACTTGTCTCCTTTCCTGTTGTCAGCTTCTGGTATATCCCTACTGTCCTTGGAAAAAGGAGCCTATTCTTAGGTCCCTGGAATCCAAATGAGAATGCTATCACTTTAATATCCAATATGGCCACCTCTTGTAAACATTCAAAATGGCTGTACCCTCGGTCACTTTAAATATACAAAATGGCTACCTCTAAAAATCATTCAAAATTGCTGCACCCTGGGTCACTGTAAATATCCCAAATGGCTGCTACTTGCAAACAATCAAAATGGCTGTGCCCTCTGGACAGCTGAAAGTCCACAGCTTTGGTTGTCTCCTTCCTTGCTGTTTCCCTTCCTAGTCATAGGCCACCAGTGCAGTCATCCCTGTAGTCCTTAGCAACCAAGGCTGATCTTCAGGTCAATTTTCACGTCCCAACACCACTTGGAAATATTCAGCCTGCTGGTCTTGTCAGAGTAGCTGACAGTCTGCTGTTCCAACTATTTCTGTACTCACTATTTGTATTCAGGCTTCTTCACTAGTGGGTACCAAATCCACTTCTGTATACTTCCTTTCAAAGCTCAAGGTTCCAGGATTATTTTCTGTATCTCTTTAATTGGTTTCCTTTTCTTTGTTGAAAAGGGTCTAGTAGCTTGTCTGCCCACCATCTTACTGGAAGTTCTCAATCTTTTCTCCATTTATCATGATGTTTCTTATTGGTCCAGTTGTGAAGATTTTTGTTTTCTTTATTTTGAGGTGCAATCCATACTGCAGACTGTAGTCTTTAATCTTCATCAGTAAGTGCTTCAAGTCATCGTCACTTTCAGCAAGCAAAGCCATGCCATCTGCATATCGCAGGTTGTTAATGAGTCTACCTTCAGTCCTGATGCCATGTTCTTTTCATATAATCCAGCTTCTCAGATAATTTGTTCAGCATACAAGTTGAATAAGTGTGGTGAAAGGATACACACCTGGCACACTCCCTTCCTGATTTTGAATCATGCAGTATTTCCTTGTTCTGTTTGAAAGACAGCCTCCTGATCTATGTACAGGTTCCTCATGAGTAAAATTAAGTGTTCTGGAATTCCCAATCTTCTCAACGTTATTCATAATTTTTTATGATCCACATAATTGAGTGTTTTTGCATAGTGTTTGCATAAACATCTTTCTGGTATTCTTTGCTTTCAGCCAAGATCCATCTAACATTGGCAATGATATCCCTCATTCCATGAGCTCTTCTGAATCCAGCTTGCATTTCAGGAAGTTCTCTGTCAATATACTGCTGCAACCATTTTTGAATTATCTTCAGTAAGATTTTACTTGCATGTGATATTAATGATGTTGGTTGATAATTTCCACATTCTGTAGGATCACCTTTCTTTGGAATGGGTACAAATACGCATCTCTTCCAGTCTGTTGGCCATGCTGCTGTCCAGAAAAATCTCTTGACATATCTTACTGAGTGCCTCCAGTGTGGCATCCATTTGTTGAATCATCTCACTGGGTATTCTGTCAATTCCTGGAACCTTGTTCTTCATCAATTCTTTCAGTGCAACCTCAACTTCTTCCTTCAATACCATTGGTTCTTGATCATGTGCCACTTCCTGGAATGGATGAACATCAATCAATTCTTTTTGGTACAGTAATTCTGTGTATTCCTTCCATCTTCTTTAGATGCTTCCTGCATCATTCAATATTTTTCCCATAGAATCTTTCAATATTGCAACTCAAGGCTTAAATTTTTTATTCAGTTCTTTCAGCTTGAGAACTGCTGAGCATGTTCTCCCTTTTTGGTTTTCTAATTTCAAGTCTTTGCACATTTTGTTATAATAATTGGTTTTGTCTTCTTGAGCTACTCTTTGAAATCTTCTGTTCAGCTCTTTTGTCTTGTCATTTCTTCCATTTGCTTAGCTACTCTCTGTTCAAGGGCAAGTTTCAGAGTCTTTTCTGACATCCATTTTGGTCTTCCCTTCCTGTCTTTTCAATGACCTCCTGTTTTCCTTATGGATGATGTTTTTTATGTCATCCCACAATTCTTCTGAATTTCTGTCATTGGTGTTCAGTGCCTCAAATCTATTCTTTAGATGGTCTCTAAATTCTGGAGGGATATTATCAAAATCATATTCTGGCTCTCCTGGACTTGTTTTAATTGTCTTCAACTTCAACTTGAACATGCATATAAGCAGTTGATGGTCTTCAATCAGCTCCTAGCCTTATTTTGCTAAAACAAAACTATTGAACTTCTCTATCACCTCTGGCCACAGATGTAGTCAGTCTCATTCCTATGTACTCCATCTGGCAAAGTCTTTGTGTATAGTCATCATTTTTTGTTGAAAAATAATATATTTGCAATGAATAAGTCCTTAATCTTGCAAATTCCATCATTTAATCTCCAACATTATCTTTATCACCAAGGCCATATTTTCCAACTACCAGTGATTCTTCTTTGTTTCCATCTTTTGCATTCCAGTCACCAGTTATAATCAACATATTTTGATTGCATGTTTGGTCAATTTCAGACTGCAGAAGTTGGTAGATATCTTCAATTTTCTAATCTTTGGCTTTGGTGGTTGATGCATAAATTTGAATAATAGTATTAACTGGTCTTCCTTGTAGGTGTATGACTATTATCCTATGACTGACAGCATCATACTTCAGGATTGTGGTAGTTAAGTTTGTGTGTCAACTTGGCTGGGCCTGGTTGAGTGGCTAGGCAGCTGGATATAGTATTCCCCAAGATGAGACTGGTAATCAGCTCTATGGTGGAATCTTCTGTAAGCAGCTGAGTAGCTGTCTTAGGGATATGGTCTGCTCCTAAATATAAGGAGAAGCCTTGGGTAATGGTCTCTAGCTTATGGCACACTTGTACCCTGCATGTAGTGTGTCACTGTTCAGCAGCCTGCAATGCTCTGCTGATCCTGGGACATTTGATGGACTTGAATCAATGGCCTACCATGTTGTTTGGTAGCATCGGGACTGTGTCATTTTATTTGTCAACTTTGGGCTTGTTAGGCTCAGCAGCCAGTAGCTGCCTGAGTGAAGAGATGTCTCTAGCTTCAGTGGGCTGGGGGGAGGAGGCAGAGGTAAAGCCCACGGTCAAGGGGCTTTCACACAGCCCGTAGAGCCTGGCACTTTGAATTTGGACTTAAAGCCTCTGGATTGTAAGAATAAACTCCTGTTTTTTAAGGCCATCCCATTTGTGGTTTATTTCTGTTGGAGTGGCACTAAGTAATCAGAATAAGGATGGATCTTGAAATAATCTTTATGACAATTAATGCCACACCAATCCTATTTAATTTGTCATTCTCAGCATAGTAGATTGTATGCTTATCTCATTCAAAATGGCCAAAACCAGTCAATTTCAGCTCACTAATGCCTAGGATATTGATCTTTATGCATTCCATTTCATTTTTGAGAACTTCCAATTTTCCTAGATTCATACTTTGTATGTTCCATGTTCTGATTATTAATGGATGTTTGTAGCTGTTTCTTCTCATTTTGAGTCATGCCACATCACCAAATGTAGGTCTCAAAAGCTTTACTCTATCCATATCATTAAGCTCAGCTCTACTCTGATGAGTCAGCTTTTCCCCAGTCATATTTTGAGTGTCTTCTGACCTGATGGGTTCATCTTCTGGCACTATATCAGACAATATTTTAGGGCTATTCATAAAATTTTCCAGTATATATCAGACAGTGTTTATATCAGATAGTGTTTCTTTGCTATTCATAAAGTTTTCCCTGGCCAATTGTTTGAGAAGTGGATGGCCTCTTCCTTCTTCCAAGTCTATCTTAGTCTGAAAGCTCTGCTGAAACCTGTCCACCATAGGTAACCCTGCTAGTATTTGTAACACTGGTGGCATAGCCTCCAGCCTCATAGTAACACACAAGCCACCACAGGATGAGAAACTGACAGATAAGTTCATTCCTCTTAGCTGTTCCTAACTGCTCTGCTCACATCCTGACTGACCTTAAACTACTCCAAATTGTGCAGGGCCCACCTTCTGGGCTGCACACCCTTTAAGCTTGCCCCAAATGGTATGAGGGCTGCCTTCCAGGGTACCCACCTTTTATGCTTGCCCCAAATCATTCAGGACCCACCTTCCAGGCCAGTCACCTGCCTTTTAAGCTTGCCCTGACCTGAAAGCTGAGGGTGAGGTTGGTACAAAATGATCAAGACAAAGAAACCCTATGGGAGGAGCAGAAGAGTTAAAGGCAACAAAGGTAAATAATATTACATACAGAATCTGTAATAATGGTAATAATAATCCATGAGTGGATACATAGATAGATATGCAAACTGAATAAGAGTAGGAAGGCAGATAGGATTACACCCATAAATATGTATTGGTTTGAGAAGGGATATTTCTACATATGTATTTATAAGTGCTGCAAATATACACATGAAAAAAAAGAGCATATGGGCACAAAGTTATAAAAACTTCTTAGCCATAACCAAACATGTTGGGTAATGAATTTCTGGGGCTGTGGGCTAAACACCATTTTCTAGGGGGACATCAAGGTCAATTGAAATAACATAGTCCACAAAGATAATGTTCTACATCCTACTTTTAGGAGTAGTGACTGAGTTCTTAAAACTTATGAATGACCATCTAAGGCTCAATTATTGGTCTTTATCTAGAGCAAATAAAAGTGAAGAAAATCAAAGACATATGGAAAGAATTAGTTCAAAGGACTAATGTACCACATGAACCTCAGGCTTTATGAGCCTGAGACCCAAAGAACTAGATGGTGCCCAGCTACCACTACTGTCCCCTCTGAAAGGAATAAAAATAGAAAGTCTGGATAGAGTGGAGAAAAATGTAGAATAAAACTCAAAATCATAAAAAAGACCAGGCTTGCAGGTCTGATAGAGACTAGTGGATCCCCTGAGAGTACGGCAAGAAGTCACCTCAGTGGCTCAACTTCCATTCAAACAATAAGCAAGTGTAAAAGATGGACAATAATACCAGGGACTTACACACTTTTTAGAACAGTAAATCACATGAGATCAAAAGCCTAGCATTTGTCAAGGGACAAAGTTAAGAAGGCAGGAATGGATAGGAAAGAAGGATGAATGGAATTGGGAAACACAGGGAGGAAGTAGGAATGAATGGTGTTAAATTTTGGGGATTGCAATCAATATCCGGAAACAAATATCTATGAGTTATTCAATGGAAAAATAACGTACTCTGTAAACTTTCACCCAAATCATAAATCATGAGAAAAAGATTTAAAAAAAAAAAAAAAAGCCCTATGGAGCACAGTTCCACTCTGAAATATTTGGGGTTGCTGTAAGGACCTCTGGTGGTGCAGTGTCTAAGGCATTTGAATGCTAACCAGAAGATTCATGGTTCAAATCCACCAGCTGCTCCGTGGAAGGAAGATGGGGCAATCTGTTTCCTTAAAGATTTATCACCTCAGAAACCCAATGGGAGTCCCTATGGTGGTTGGTATGAGTCAGATTCGACCCAAAGGCAGTGAGTTTGGTTTTGGTTTTAGTGACTAAAAATAGACACAACAGCAAAGAGCTTGTTTGGTTTTAGAAAGAAATTTATACCAAATTACAGCAGATCTTCAATTACTGATGAGAGTGTTTCCTTCAGTCTTATTAATAGTGACTATATTCTCTCTCTTTTCTCCTTAAAAATATGGCAATTACCTGGTAAAGAGTAAAATTTTGAAACACAAGAGAGACAGTTTTAAAGAAATTTCCAGAGTTTATGAAACTTGACTAAAATAGGAACTACCTGGCATACTTGTAAAAACCCAGATTTCTGGGCCCCTGTTATGAATTGAGTCCAGTTTTCTTTCCAAGGAGTGGCTGGTATGTTTGAACCACCAACCTTCTGGTTAGTAGTGAAATGCCTTAGGCACTATGCCACCAGAGCTCCTTTTTGGTTTTGGTTTGGTTATGAATTTAAGCATGTTATGTGCCGTCGAGTCAGCCCCGACTCATAGTGACCCCTCCTTGGGTTTCCGAGGCAGTATCACTACGGAAGTAGGATTGCCCAACCTTCCTTCCAAGGAGTGGCTGGTGGGTTTGAATTTAAGCACATTCCCCCAAAATATATATTGAAATCCTAAACCCTGTACCTGTCTATATAATCCTATTTGAAAATAGTGTTACTTTTGTTATGTTAATGAGGTCATATCAATCAGAGTAGGTGGATTTTACCACTATTCCTTTATCACATTGTCATACTATGGTGGTTTGCATGTTGCTGTGATGCTGGAAGCTATACCACCAGTATTTCAAATACCAGCAGGGTCATGCATGGTGGACAGGTTTCAGTGGAGCTTCCAGACTAAGACAGACTAGGCAGAAGGACATGGTGGTCCAATTTTGGAAAAAGTTGGGCATTGAAAACCTTATAAACAGAAGTGAAATATTGTCCAATATAATGCTGGAAGATGAGCCCCTCAGGTTGGAAGACAATCAAAATACAAGTAGGGAAGACAATCAAAATACAAGTAGGGAAGACAATCAAAATACAAGTAGGGAAGAGCTACTTCCTCAAAGCAGAGTTGACCCCACTGACATGTGTGGAGTAAGGCTTTCAGGACTTTCATTTGCTGGTGTAACATGACTCAGAATGAGAAAAAACAACTGCAATCACTAGAAATCTGAATGGGGAATGTATAAACTATAAATCTAGGATAATTGGAAATTGTCAAAAATGAAATGGAATGCCTAAAGATCAATATCTGTGGTACTAATGAGTTGAAATCAACTGGTATTAGCCATTTTAAATCAGATAATCATATAGTCTACTATGCTTGGAATAACAAATTGAGGGAAAATGATACTGAATTCATAGTCACAAAGAACTTCAAAATCTATCCTGAATTACAATCCTGTCAGTGATAGGATATTATCCATATACCTGCAGGAAAGATCAGTTAATACTACTATTATTCAAATTTATGTACCAGCCACTAAAACCAAAGATGAAAAAAATGAAGATTTTTACCAACTTTTGCAGTCTGAAATTGGCCAAACAAGAAATCAACATACATTGATAATGACTGGTGATTGGAATGTAAATGTTTTAAACAAAAAAAGAAGCATAGGTAGTTGGAAAATATGGCCTTGGTGATAGAAATGATGCCAGAGATCACATGACAGAATTTTGCACAACCAGTGACTTATTCGTTACAAATATCTTTTTTCAACAACATGAATGGCAACTAAACACATGGAGCTAGCCCTAAGGAACACATGGGAATCAAATCAAATACACCTATGGAAAGAGGTAATGAAGAAGCTCAACACAATTTGTCAGGACAAGGCCAGTGCCTATCTATAGAACACACTATCAACGGTTTGCATGCAAGCTCAAGATGAAACTGAAGAAGATTAAAACAAGTCCATTAGAGCCAAAATACCATTTTAAGTATATATAATCCTAATTTAGAGACCATATGAAGAATAGATTTGATGCAATGAACACCAATAACCAAAGGCCACACAAATCGAGGGGTAACATCAAGAATATCATACTTGAAGAAAGCCGAAAGTCATTAAAAAGACAGGAAAGAAGGAAAGGACCAAAGTGGATGTCAGCAGAGATGAAACTTGCTTTGAATGGAGAGTAGCTAATGTAAATGAAAGAAATAATGAAGTAAAGGAGCTGAACGAGATTTCAAAGGGCAGCTTGAGAAGAAAAAGTAAATTATTATAGTGAAATGTGCAAAGACCTAGAGTTAAAAAAACAAAAGGGAAGAACACACTCAGCATTTCTCAATCTGAAAGAATTGAAGAAAAAAGCAAGCCTCAAGTTACAATACTGAAGAATTCTATGGGAAAAATATTGAAAGATGCAGGAAGCATCAAAAGAAGATGAAGAGAATACACACAATCATGGGTACCAGAATGAATCAATGTTCAGATATTTTAGGAGGTAGCACATGATCAAGAACCAATGATATTGAAGGAAGAAGTCAAAGCTGCACTGAAGAAACTGGCAAAAACCAGGGCTCCAGGAATTGATAATGTTTAAGATGTTTCAACAAACAGATGCACTGCTGGAGGTGCTCACTAGTTTATGCCAAAAAATTTGGAAAAGAGATACCTGGCTGGAAGAGAACCATGTTTTTGCCAATTCCAAAGAAATGTGATCCAATAGAGTATGGAAAATATTGAACAATATCATTAATAACACATCCAAGTAAAATTATGCTGAAAATAACTTAAAAATGATTGTAGCAGTACATCAACAGGGAACTGACAGAAATTCAATGAGGATTCAGAAGAGGATGTGGGATGAGGGAAATCATTGACATTGCAAAATGCATCTTGGCTAAAAGCAAAGAATACCAGAAAGATGTTTACCTGTGTTTTATTTACTATGCAAAGGAATTCAATTGTACAGATCATAAAAAATTAAGGAAACATTTCAAAGAATGAGAATTCCAGAACACTTAATTGTGTTCATGTGGAACTTATACATAAATAAAGAGGCAGTCATTCAAACAGAACAAGGAGATACAGTATGGTTTAAAATCAGGAAAGGTGAGTGTCAGGACTGTATCCTTGCACCATACTAATTCAATCTGTAAACTGACCAAATAATCTGAGAAAGTGGACTCTATGAAGAACAGCAAGGCATCAAGATTGGAGAAAGGCTCATTAACAACCTATGATATACAGATGACACAACCTAACCTCCTGAATATGAAGAAGACTTGAAGCACTTACTCATCAAACTACAGCCTTTTGTATGGATTACACTTCAACATAAAGAAAACAAAAATCCTCACAACTGGACCAACAAGCAACATCATGAGCCATGGAGGTAAGATTAAAGTTGTCAAATACTTCATTTTACTTGGATCCACAATCAATAACCATGGAAGCAGCAGTCAAGAAATCAAATAATGTATTGTATTGGACAAATCTGCTGCAAAAGACCTGATTAAAATCTTAAATAGCAAACACGGCGCTTTGAAGACTGTGTTTCACCTAATCTGAGCCATTGTCTTTTTAATAGTCTCTTATATATGTTAACCACAATTTACCTGTCAGTTTGTTGTACTGTGGTGGCTTGCATGTTGCTGTGATGCTGGAAGCTATCCCATCAGTATTCCAAATATCAGGGTCACCCATGGTTGATAGGTTTCTAAAGTTTGTATACTAAGACAGACTAGGAAGAAGCACATTGTGCTCCACTTCTGAAAACAGTGGCCACTGAAAACCTTATGAATACCAGTGAAACACTGACTGATACAGTAACGGAAAACTTATTGAAAAGATCTCTTTAAAATGTTAAACAACCATGATGTCACTGAAGATTTAGGCACACCTGACTCATGCCATTTTATTTTCAATATATATGTAGAAGGTGAATGATGAATAAGGATGACTGAAGAAGAACTGAAACATCTGAATTGTGGTGTTGGCCAAGAATATTGAAAATGCCATGGACTGCCAGAATGAACAAATTTGTCTTGTAAGAAGTACTACTGGAATGCTCCTAAGCAAGAATGGAGAGACTTCATCTCTCATACTTTGGTCATGTTATCATGAGGAACCCGTCTCTGGAGAAGGCTATCATGCTTGGTAGAGTGTCAGTGAATATAGGTAAGACCCTCAGAGATGGATTGACACTGTGGCTGCAATAATGACCGCAAGCATAGCAGCACTGTGAGGATGGTGCAGGATGGAGCAGTGTTCCATTCTACTGTATGTGGTATCAATACGAGTACAAACCAACTCAACAGCACCTAACAATAACAAGAACGGGTAGATCCTCACTCTAATCACTTCTAGGTTACAAAATGAACTAAAGTAAACATAAAGATATATACATTGAGGAAGGAAGATACAAGTTGAGGATCGCATACAAAACTAAGAGTGAATGACAAGGGTTACCAAGACGGAAGGAATCAAAATGGCAGAGATTCTAATTTTGGATGTTCATCCTCCAAAACTGTGAGAAAATGAATTTCTGTTCTTTCAAACAACCCATTTGTGGTATTTTTTGTTAAGGTAGCATTAGGTCACCAAGATGTTGTTGTTGTTGTTGTTATTTGCCGTGGAGTCGGCCCCGACTCATAGCGACCCCTCCTTGGGTTTCCGAGGCAGTATCACTACGGAAGTAGGATTGCCCAACCTTCCTTCCGAGGAGTGGCTGGTGGGTTTGAACCACCAGCCTTCTGGTTAGCAGTCAAGTGCCTTAGGCACTATGCTACCAGAGCTCCTAGGTCACCAAGATAGGCCCTACAAAATATGTAGGGGTTTGTACTGGAAATTTTTATTTTTAAAAGTGTCCAGGTACTCTTTTTATGACATGAAAATGGAAAAAAAAAAACTCAACTAATTTATGAAATATATGTTAGAATGCTTGAAGAACATCAAAACATGGTTGTACATTCCATGTTTTTAAAGAAACCAAGAATAACATTTACTTGCTAACTTAAGGTTATCAGTGAAAAAAGTTTACTGCTCTACAAAAAAATATATATGGTTTCCAAATCTGACACTCAATGATTTTGTAAAATCACTGCTGCAAGGCCTTGTTATGTCTAAACTTTGAAATTGAAATTGACCAAAGATGAAGATAAACCAAGCTAAGATAGTATCATTATTTCTTTTCTTTATTTTATTTTACAAACTGATAAATGAGAGTACATTAAATTGAAGTAAGTGAAGCAATTACTGGAGTATTTCTCACTGTATGCATATTTGAAAAGGAAGTAGCTGTGCTCTGCAACTAAGATGTATTCAACATTTACTAAACATGTATAAGGTTTCTACAATGCATCAAAGCCTTTGCTAAATTAAAAATAAAGTGCATATACAGTGTCCTATAACTGAGATCTCAGCTATCTAATCTGAGAGCTGATTTATTTAAGAAATTTGTCATATAAAGAGATATACAGCAATGGAAATATATGCAAAAATGACAGAATTATTGAAAGAGTCTAGGTGAAAGGTGATCAAATAATAGCACTTAGAAGATTGCTCTAGCTGAATATAAAGAACCTGTGTTATTTAACTTAAAAATCTAAATGAACAATTTTAAAATTATTTGTAAATTCATTAAATCCAATAACATATTTAATTACCATTTTAAAAATACACAAAATCATGACATCATGGTATTATATCCTATATGTGGACAGGTAACTCTCAAAGAGATAGTATCTCTTAGTGACACTTTGTTCTCACAAAGCAGCAATAACTAAACTACTTGCTTAGCAAATATTATTGGCAATATAAAAGAAATAGCACCAGAAAGAACTATAATGTGGACAATATATAATTTAATGCTTATAGGTATGCATCGGTATACTGACCCAATTACACATCTGTAATGTCATTAAGCTTGATCTTATGTCCTCAGTTTGGGATTTTTCTTAGTCTTTAAATCTCTCATGCAGCAAGACCACCTAAGTTAGCTCATTAACCTAAACAGATAGATACGTAATCTATATGAGACTTTAGTTGGTACATGCTTAGAATTTACCTATCCTTTTCCCATGGAATGTGACAGAATATGTTAAATAAAACAGTCTTTCTTCTAATTAATAAATCCTTGTCTACAGAATGATTAATAAGTCTGGCTTTCTAGTATCAATGATTTAATTACATTTGAAGCATTAATTAAATGTAGTCATCTACATTGATAAAAGTTTTCAACTATTTTAACATCTGTGTCACAGGAAGAAAAAAACAGCTAATCTCATCTTACTTTTAAATGTTGAATACAGATCCAAGTAGCCCTTATCACTCACAACTTCAGGAAACCTTCAGAAAAACATTTCAAGAACTAATTCCAATGATGCATTTCACGGTATTTCAAAGATAAATTTGTGAAGAAATAAGAACACTGTAGAATAAGTGAGATTTCTTCTGTTTGTACAACATCTAATGTGTCCACTAATCTTATTTTAACAGTGACCAATAATGGTCACAATTTCCCCTTAGAAATTAGATCAGGTCTATACCACCATCACAAGTAGATAGTTTTGAAAATACACAGTGAGTTGGAAATTTTAGGAAAGATTCCACTCCCAAGCATTTGGGGGCTCCATGTAAACCTTTGACTAATAGAATGTTCCAAGTGATGCAAACACTTAGGCAGACCACCACTTTGCTAGGGCTAAGTCTGGTAAAGGCTGCCGATGAACTTACGAATGGGGTAAAGAGAGACTGGACTCTTGCAAAAATTGCATAGAACTGCATCATTGCTAGGAACATATGACCAAAGTTTTTTTTTTTTTTTTTTTTAACTATTACATCACTATAACTACACATAAGTTTTTACAAACATTTTCAGTAATAAAGGACTGAAAACCCATGAGAATGCCTAGCTGATAAAAAGTTTTAGGAGAGAAAGAGGTGGAGCAGGAAGAGGTGGTGGGAACTTTGGGAAAAGAGAGATAACTAGTAAACATTTTCATGGGCCTGTTGCCAAAAAAATTGGAAGCTACTAGTGCACTAATAAAATGTTTTGGAACATTTGAGATGAAATTAATGTTTATTTCTAAATTCTGTAGTTGAGCTAGCAGGGACAGATTCAGCTAAAACACTGCTTTACCAAACATTCATTTTATTTATAAAAGACTTTGGTCGGAACACACTCTAAGTCTATGGATTTAGAAATGT
>NW_006921749.1:6176465-6191906 GCF_000298275.1 Orycteropus afer afer | reverse complement strand
CAGGGGACATCAAGCTTCAATTGGCATAACATAGTACATAACAACCTTGTTTTACATCCTGCTTTGGTGAATAGTCTGTGCCCTTAAAAGCTTGAGAGCAGCCATCTAAGATGCAACTATTGGTGTCTCCTTATTAAGAGCGAAGAAGAGTGAAGAAAATCAAAGATGCATGGAAACAATTAGTACAAGATACTAGTAAACCTCTACCTACATAGCCTTGAGAGCAGAAAAACTAAATGATAACTGGCTACCACTGCCAATCACTTAGAAATAGATCAAAATTAGAGATTCTGCATGGAATGGGAGAAAAATGTGCAAGAAAACTCAAAAGCATATTCAGGCTTACTGCTCCGATATGATGTTGTTGTTGTTATGTACCATGGAGTTGGACCTGACTCATAGATACCCCTCCTTGGGTTTCCAAGGTGGTATCACTATGGAAGTAGATTGCCCAATCTTCTTTCCAAGGAGTGGCTGGAGGGTTTGAACCACCAGCCTTCTGGATAGCAGTCAAGTGCCTTAGGCACCACGCTACAGAGCCCCTTATAGACTGGTGAAATCTGTGAGACTGTGGCCTCTGATCACCCTCTGGACCTGGAAATGAACTCCTTCTGTGGCTTAACTTTCAGACAAACAATAGGTGGGCCTATATAGTGAAAAATTACACCAGGGAGGTACACTCCTTACAACCATGAACTATGAGAGATCACAAGGGCAGAAGGTAGAAAACTCAGAAGGCAGGAATGAATAGGAAAGAAAGAGAAAAGCTGACCACAGGGAGGAAATAGGAAGAAAACTGCTACATTGTGGGGATTTCAATTAATGTCACAAGACAAAATATGTATGAACTATGGAATGTAAAACATATTTGCTCTGTAAACTTTCACTCAAATCACAAAAAAAAAAAAAAAAAAAAAAGAAAAAAAAAAAAAAATTAAAATCACTCCTTGAGATGAAAATTCTCCGTTAGTTTTCCTCTCCACCCATCTAACCCTCACTGTGATTGATTTATTCTTTTGCATCATAGCTCAACAATACCCTCTCATATTTTCTTGTACTGCTTGTTGCATAGCCTGAGCCATCATCTTAAAGCAGAATTTCTTCTCCCCCAACTTGAAACCATTTCTTATCAATCCATTCTAAACACTGGATGATTTGGAAATACTGTCTGCTTCGTAGAAATGTTTGATTTTCTTTACTAGTTGTCAAAAAGGGAGATGAGAAAAAGTGTCACATGATTATAACAAAGAATAAGCTAGGTGTCAAGTTGTTGTTGACCTTTTTTAGATGCCACTGAGTTGGTTGTGACTAATAGCTACTCCACGTACATCAGAACAAAACACTGCCTGGTCTTTGGTCATCCTCACAATACTTGCTATACTTGAGCTCATAGTGACAACCACTTTGTCAGTCCATCTTGATGGCAGCCCTCCCCTTTTCACTGACCCTCTACTTTACCAAGCATGATATTCCTCTCCAGGGACTGGTGTCTTCTGAAAACACAATCAAAGTAGGTGCAATGGAGTATGCCCATTCTTGCTTCTGAGGACTATTCTAGATGCACTTGTACTGTTCATTCTTTTGGCAGTTCATGGTGTTTTCAGTAATCTTTGCCTACACCACAATTTGCCTACATCAGCTCTTCTTCTGTATTCCTTATTAATTGCCCAGCATTCACATGCATTTGAGGTAACTGAAAACACTATGCCTTGCGTTAGGAATACCTTAGCCTTCTAAGTAATATTTTTACTTCTTAACATTTTAAATAGGCCTTTGCAGCACATTTTCCCAGTGCAATACAGCATCTGATTTCTTGACTGCTCCTTCCATGGGTGTTGATTTTGTATCTGAAGAAAATGAAATCTCTGACAACTTCAATCTTTTCTCCATTTATCGTGATGTTGCTAATTGGGCCATTTGTGAGGATTTTTGTTTTCTTTATGTTGAGGTGTCATCCATACTAAAGACTGTAATTTTTCATGTTGATCAGTAAGTGCTTCATATCTTCTTCACTTTCAGCAAGCAAGGTTGTTTCATCTGCATATTGCAGATTGTTAATGAGTCTTCCTCCAATCCTGATGCATACTTCTTCATACAGTCCAGCCTGTCAGATTATTTACTTAGCATGTATGGTGAAAGAATATAACCCTGACTCACACTCTTCCTGATTTTAAACCATGTATTTTAAACCAGTTTTTCCTTCAGTTTTTTCAGTTTGAGAAATGTCCTTGTTCTGTTAGGAAAAGGGCCTCTTGGTCTATGTGCAGGTTCCTCATGAGCACAATTAAGTGTTGTGTAATTCCTGTTCTTCACAATGTTACCCACAATTTGTTATGATCGACACAACTGTTTTTGACTTATCGTCAGCAAAAATTTACTTCTGTGTGATATTAATGATATTGTTCAATAATATTCACATTCTGTTGGATCACCTTTCTTTGGGATGGGCACAAATATGGATCTCTTCCAGTCAGTTGGACAGGTAGGTGTCTTCCAAATTTCTTAGCATAAATGAGCAAACACCTCCAGTGCGGCTTCCATTTGTTGAAACATCTCAATGAGTATTAGTCAATTCTTGGAGCCCTGTTTTATTCTAATTCCTTCAGTGCTGATTGGACTTCTTCCTTCAATATCAGAAGATCTTGATCATACGGTACCTCCTGAATGGTTGAAAATCCATCAATTCTTTTTTGGTACAGTCACTGTACATATTCCTTTCATCTTCTTTTGATGCTTCCTGCATCATTCAATATTTTGTCCATAGAATCCTTCAATATTGCACCTTGAGGCTTCAGTTTTTCCTTCAGTTTTTTCAGTTTGAGAAATGCCAAACATGTTCTTCCTTTTTTGTTTTCTAACTCCAAATCTTTGCCCATTTCATTATAATGCATTACTTTGTCTTTTCAAGCTGCCCTTTGAAATCTTCTGTTCAGCTCCTTTATTTTGTTATTTCTTCCATATGTTTTACCTCCTTTGTGCTCAAGAGCAAGTTTCAGGTCTCTTATGACATCCATTTTGGTCTTTTCTTCCTTTCCTGTCTTTTAAAAGTCTGTTTCCTGTTTTCATATGTGATGTTCTTGATACCATCCCACAACTCATTTAGTTTTTGGTCACTGGTTTTTGATGTGTTGAATCTGCTCTTCAGATAGTCTCTAAATTTAGGTGAGATATAATCCAGGTTGTATTTTGTTTCAGTTTTCTTCATCTTAAATGTTGCCTTGCATATGAGTAATTGATGGTCTGGTCAACATTCAGCTCCTGACCTTGTTTTGAATAAAGATAGTGAGCTTCTCCATCACCACTTTCCACAGATGTACTCAATCTGAATCCTATGTATTCCATCTGGTGAGGTCCATGTGCATAGCTGCTGTTTATGTTGTTGAAAAAGATATTTGCAATTAATAAGTCATTGGTCATGCAAAATCTATCATGTGATCTCTGGCATCATTACTATCACCAAGGCCACATTTTCCAATTACCAGTGCTTCCTTGTTTGCAACTTTCACGTTCCAATCACCAGTAACAACAAAGACATCTTGATTGCATGTTTGGTTGATTCCAGACTGCAAAAATTAGTTAAAATCTTACATTTCTTAATCTTTGGCATTAGTAATAGGTGTATAAATCAGAATAATAATGGTATTAATGGGTCATCTTTGTGGGTGTATAGATAGTCTGCTATTACTGACATCATTGTACTTCAGGACAGACAGATCTTGAAACACTCATTTGGATGATGAATGTGACTTCGTTCCTCTTCAATTTGTCATTTCCAGCATAATAGATCATATATATGATTGCCTCATTCAAAATGGCTAATACCAGTCTGTTTCAGCTCACTAAGGCCTAGCATACCTGCAACTTGCTCTTGAATATATAGTAGCTAAAGTGAATGGAAAAAAATGCTGAAATAAAAGAACTGAATAGAAGATTTCAAAGGGCAGCTCAAGAAGATAAAGTATTATAATTAAAAGTGCAAACAACTGGAGTTAGAAAACCAATAGGGAAGAACACGCTAGGCATTTCTCAAGTTGAAAGAACTAAAGACAAAATTCAAGCCTTGAGTTGCAGTACTGAAGGATTCTATGGGCAAAATACTGAATGATTCAGGAAGCTTCAAAAGGAGATGGAAGGAATACACAGAGTCACTGTATCAAAAAGAATTGGTCAATGTTCAACTACTTCAGAAAATATTCTGTGATCAAGAAACAATGGTATTGAAGGAAGAAGTCTAAGCTGCAGAGAAGGCATTGGTAACAAAAAAAAAACAAGCCTCTAGGAATTTGTGGAATATGAATTGAGTTGTTTCAATAAATGGATACAGTGCTGGCAGTGCTTACCAGTCTATGCTAAGGAATTTGGAAGACAGCTACCTGGCCAACCAACTGGAAGAGGTCCATATTGTGCCTATTTCAAAGAAAGGTAATCTAACAGAATGCACAATGTATTGAACAATATCATTAATATGACACACAAGTAAAATTTTGCTGCAGATAATTAAATAATGGTTGCAGCAATGTATAAACAGAGAACTACTAGAAATTTAAGCCAAATTCAAAAGAGGATGTGGAAAGAGATGTATCTTTGTTAAATCAGATGGATCTTGGCAAAAAAAATTACCAGGAAGATCCTTGCCTATGTTTGTTTACTATGCAGAAGCATTTGACTGTGTGGATCATAACTAATTACAGTAACATGGAATTTCAGAACACTTAATTGTGTTCATGCAGAATCAGTACTTAGACCAAGAGGCAGTCTTTTGAATAAAACAAATGTATGGATACTGTGTGGTTTAAAATCAGGAAAGATGTTTGTCAGGGTTGTATCCTTTCATCATACTTATTCAATCTAAATACTGGGCAAATAATCTGAGAAGCTGGACTATATGAAGAAGGAGATGGCATCACGATTGGAGGAAGACTCTTTAACAACCTATGATATGTAGATGAAAATGAAGAGGACTTGAAGCACTTACCTATGAAGATAAAAGACTGCATGCAGCCTTTGATATGGACTAAACCTTAAAACAAAGAAAACAAAAATTCTCACAAGTGGACCAGTAAGAAACATGAAAAAAGTAGAAAATATCGAAGTTGTCAATGATTTCATTTTACCTGGATAACAATCAATGCCCTTGGAAGCAGACATCAAGAAATCAAATGACGTATTGTATTGGGTAAGTCTGCTGCAGAAGACTTTTTAAAGTGTTAAAAAGCAAAGATGTCACTTTGATGACTAGAGTGTGCCTGACACAAATCATGGTATTTTTAATTGCTTCATATGAATGCAAAAGCCTGACAGTGAATAAGGAAGACTGTAGAAGAATTGACACATTTGAATTATGATATTGGTGAAGAATATTGAATATGCCATTGACTGCCAGAAGAACAAACAAATTAGTCTTGGAGGAAGTACAGCCGAATCCTGTTTAGAAGTGAGGAAGGTTATACTTTGTACCTTGTACTTTGGTCATGTTATCAGGAGGGACTAATGCCTGGAAAATGACATCAAGTGTGGTAAAGTAGAAAATCAGCAAAAATGAGGAAGATCCTCAAAGGGATGGATTGACACAATGGCTGAAATAGTGGTTTCAAACATAAATAAGATTGTGAGGATGGTACCATTGTGAGGGTGGTAGGTTTTGTGAGGTTCACACAGTGTTTCTTTCTGTTACACATAGAGTTGCTATGAGTCAGAATCTAGTTAACGTCACATAACAGCAATATAGTATGTAAAATACCTTTATAGACAAAACTTCTCAACACTTCAACCAAATTGTCTCTCATTTGTCCTTTTAGCCTGTATTGGCATGTAAGATTACAGAAAACTTTAGCATCCTAAGACACTGCATATATATTTGAAAAAGAAAGACTTTGGGAAAGTAAGTCTTAGAGTAAAAAGAGAGATTACTCAGGTCATTTAACTAGGAGTTGGCTAGAAGATACAGTGGTGACCCAATTCTAATTCCAATTCCGTGACCATTACCCCATATAAGAAGTGAATCCATCCATGCTTCAAGTATAAGAATAACTATAAAACATTTACATATTTTTCTCTTTTGGTAGCAATACTCATCATTGCCTGTTTATGTATATCATTAATTCTAAGACATTTCTCTGACTGGTAAATGTCATAAATGGGAAACAGAGGTCAGGCTAAGCAGTTAGTGAACTGTTCTTTCCAGCAGCCAGATAAAACTCTCTGCATGAGGCTTCAGCCTCAGCAAATCCATCTGGCTCATCAGCTTCTAAATGCCTGCTCCAGTTCTCTGAGCTTCATCACGCAGGGGTTAGAAATCATGACACAGAGCTTATCAGTCAAGCCTGCTAATTCACATATGTCCAGATTGCCCAAGGAATTCTTTGTTTGCTCTATTCTGACCTATTCAAAGTCTTTATTAATTTACATGTTTAAATATTATTCTTTCAAGTATTTTGTAATAAATAATGTAATCCATTTATCATTGATTTGTTTCTGCTCATTGCAAAAAGAATTTTAAGTGGCAAAAATTTCAACCTTTTTTTTAATGACATACCTAATTTTACGTCCTTTCCCTATTAATGGGACATATTTTTTTTTAATGTATTAAGTTCTTTCTTAGAGGAAAAATCACATGCATTTCTAAGGCACTTTACTTGTTCACAGTGAGGAAGGCCATCATATTTTGGGTGGTACCTCTTATGTAACATATACAAAGATCTTTGATTTTTTTTCTTTATAGAGCTACATATAATTCTTTCTAAACTTCAGTCCTGGGTAGCAAAAGATTTCTAATCTAGTGTGGTTTAATTATGAAGAAACAGGCACAAAATGGCTGATAGGCATGGATTCAGAGGCTTTGAATTGAAGCTGTTCTAAGAACCCACATAATGATTTGGAGCATTTACAGAGATTTCTCAGTTCCCTTGTCTATAATTTTAATATTAATATTATAGTTTATTTGAAAAACACCTTTACAGAGTTAATTGTGCATAAGGCACTATTCTCAGCTGTGTGTGTGTATATATATATATATATATATATATATATACTATTCTCAGCAATATATATAAGTATTATTTTTGGATATATACATATATGGAGCTCTGGTGGCACAGTGCTTAGGGCATTTGTCTGCTAACCAGAAGGTTGGTGATTTCAAATCCACTATCCAGTCTATGGAAAGAAGACTGGGCAATCTACTTCTGTAAAGATTTACCACCTCAGAAACCTAAAGGAGGTCACTATGAGTCAGAATAGACTTAATGGCATTCTCTTTTTTTTTTTTTTTTTTTGTATTTATGTGTGTGTGTGTGTCTGTGTGTCTGTGTGTCTGTGGTGGTCCTTGGAAGAAAGGTTGGGCAATCTACTTCCATAGTGATACTGCCTTGGAAATCTAAGGAGGGGTCACTATGAGTCAGATACTACTTGAGGGCAGTGCCTTGGTTTTTGGGTGGGAAATGCCTAAGGCATGGCATTTGGCTGCTAACAAGAAGGTTGGTGGTTCAAATCCACCAGCCACTCCATGAAAGGAAGGTGGGACAATCTACTTTCACAAGATTTACCACCTTGAAAGTCAATAGGGGTCATTATGAGTCATATCTACTCAATGCAGTGGGTATACATACACATACTCACACACATAAAATGATTGGATCCTCATGAAAACCCTATTATACAGAAAGTAGTATTATTTATAGAATCCTTTGTTGGTGGTTGTTGATAGGTAGGTTTCGTTGAGTCGGTTCTGACTCCTAACAGCCCTGTGTACAACAGAACAAAACACTGCCCAGTCCAGTGTCACCCTTACAAACATTGCTACACTTGAGTCCATTGTTGCAGCCACTATCAGTCCATCTCACTGAGTGTCTGCCTCCTTTTCACTGACCCTCTGCTTTACCTAGCATGATGTTCTTCCAAGACAGGCTTGTTTGTCCTTCTAGCAGTCAATGGGATATTCAATATTCTTTGTCAACATCATAATTAGAATGCACCAATTTTTCTTCAGTGTTCCTTATTCAATGTCCAGCTTTCTCATGCATATGAGACAATTAAAATACCATGGCTTGGGACAGGCACATCTTAGTCCTCAAAATTACGTCTTTGCTTTTTAACACTTTAAAAAGGTCTTTTAAGCAGATTTTCCCAATGCAATAAGTCATTTTATTTGATTGCTGCTTCCATGGGTGTTGATTGCAGATTCAAGTAAAATGAAGTCCTTAACAAATTCAGTCTTTCCTCAGCTTATCATGATGTTGCTTATTGGTCCAGATCTATCTTTAGTTGAGGCGCAAAAAACTAATTATTTTTAAAAATAAAAATTATATATATTATAAATTGAGAAATATTTAAAACTAACTGTGCTGATTAAGTTAGTAAAAGGAAAAGCTTCTGCAAGGAGGAAAAGAAATACTACTGCATAAAATCCAGATCATGTGATGTAACTCTCTTCAATTTCCTAATTAAGAGCATCTATTCCAACAATCTCCCAATTGTGTTGCACGGATTGTAGTGCTTCAGTACCAGTTGACCAAACTTCCATCCTCATTCCCTACTTGTCTTCTCAACTACCATTCATGAGGTGTAGAAAATTACATGACATGGTTTTTCTAGGACCTCTGGTAGCATAGTGGCTAAAGCACTTGACTGCTAACCAGAAGGCTGGCGGTTCAAACCCATCAGCCACTCCTCGGAAGGAAGGTTGGGCAATCCTACTTCCATAGTGATACTGCCTTGGAAACACAAGGAGGGGTCGCTATGAGTCGGGGCTGACTCGACGGCACATAACAACAACAACAACAACATGGTTTTTCTAACCATAAGTCTTTGTAAACTCCATGGTGGAATTTGCTGTGAGCAACTGAGTAGCTCCTGATTGTTAGTTATCCACCTGGGGTGTTTCTTTTGGGAGCAGCATGAAGTAATTTTCTGGGAAGTTCTTTCTCTCTCAGGTGTATAGAACTCTGATGTTGGGATTGGTTAGTTGGCCACTCTGCCAGGCTCAAAAAGAAGCCCTTCTAGAGGCAGAAGAAGTCTCTCTGACTGCTGGCTGAGAAAGATGTGCTTCTGAGAGAAACACACTCCTGAGAGACACACGCTGTTGAGAGAGAGACATCAAGAGACACACATTGCTGAGAGAGAGACATGCACTGCTGGGAGAAATCGTTGGCTGAGACACAGCAGGCTGAGAGATACTGAGCATTGTTCCTGAGCTTGAATTGTAGCCTGGTGCTTCCCTACTAAACCCCATAATCTGTGAGTTCTGTGTGGCCACTGTAGTGTGTTGAACCCAGCAGAGAGGTGGTCAATGCTGCAGGAGGAACTGTTGGTATCTGGGTTGCTGAAAGGGCTAGAGGGAGGTAGCATGTCTGGCCTCACAGGAATAGGCCTTGGGCTATTGATGGTGATTCTGTCTTCCTCTTGTGGGGTTATAAGAGGTCAGAAGATGCAGCCCCTCTGCCCCATTGGCACACCATCATTCAAAGTCTTCAAACCAAAACCACAACAATATACCAGGAACTAAAGCATAATGTCACAATTTAAAAACACTTCCTCAAATATTGTGTAAGGGAAATTTGTCCCACATCTAAAAGTCATGGCCCACGGCTTATTTGTCATTAACTTATCTTGTGCTAAACCTACTAACCATTCAGTCTCATTGTGTGGAATTTTATTTGAAATGATACTCAAACAATGTGTGTTATTGTTAGCTGCCATCAAGTTTGTTCCTGACTCAGGACAACCCCATGCACAGCAAAACATCATGAATGGTCCTGTGATATCCTAATTATTGTTTGCAAGTTGGATAATTGTGATCCATAGGGTTTTCACTGACTAATTTTCACAAATATATCACCAAGCCTTTTGTCCTCTACTATCTTTGTCTAGCAGCTCTGCTGAAACCTGATCAGCATACACCAAACTCCACTGACAGACAGATGGTGATTCCACATGAAATACATTGGCTGGGAATTGAACCAGGTCTCCTGCATGGAAGACAAGAATCCTATCACTGAACAGTATTTATCCTTTTAAATTAACAAGAACATGTCAATAAATATTTATGGAACACTTAACATGTGTCAAGTACTACACTGGGGCCTGGGGATACTACAATGAACAAGGCAGTGTTCTGAAATATATTTATGGAAGACAGAAAAATTAAAACCTGCTGTAAAAGTTATGCATGAGGTATGCTTAGGTCCTAAATAAAATTTTTATTTTCTGTTGTTAAAAGTTTATTTGCATTAAAAGCATCAGATACTGAATTTAATATATTGTAAAATAATGAACCCATCATGAGAATTTATTTTAATTAAGGATTTATACAAATAGAGACTTTCTTTCAGGTCTTTTTGTATGAATGAAAATAAGATAATTTTAAGGTTTAGATTGTTTTCCAAGGCCACATTAAAGACATTTTGAAATACAACTCTACTGGCCAAGGTTAACACATTTGAACCATTAGTTCAAATGAAAATTTAATGGAAAATCATCCAATTTCAGCCTGGAAAATACATTGGTAATGCATTTTTCAGATGTTTTGGATAGATGAATGTGTTGATTTCATGCTTATTTAAACATTATTATTCCTCAACGTAACAACATCTCTATAACAAGAATAATGTAGTGATGTCATGGTAAGAATTGGAAAGACTTTCCAAATAGGGATAATAAACATGTTCTATCTAACTACATGTTCACAGATATAAAGTCAACCCCAATGGAGGAAAATCGTTATTAACCTGTGACTTCATGCTCACACTAGCTCTTACTCATTATTTAGATCCACCCTAAAAACCTTCTAAGTCTTTCATGACAATCCAATGTCTCAAATGTATGATTTTTCTTTTATAGCATCTACTGTAATTTTTCCTTACATAACAGCTTGTTAACTTACTTCATGGCTTTCCCCTCAACCCATTTATAAGCTATAAAAAACAGAGACTCATTTGCCTTGGACACCAATGAATACTCAATGCACAGCACAGTGCCTGGTTCTATAAACGTTGGATAAGTCTTTAATGAAAAAATGCACGTGGTCATGATCTGAAACTTCATACAGACATTTCTGAAATCATATGAAGTGATGGAAAACATTCATTTCAGTAGCAAACCTCTTTGACTACATTAAACTTCTTCATTTAAACATTTTTGAAAACAACATAACATAAAATAGAATTAACCATTAACAGCAATACTTTTAGGGTGTTATTTTCCAATGCTATCTTCATTAATTTCTCACTTAATTCTTTTTTATGTGGGAGATGTTTTACTAGTAAATATTTACAACCAAACAACAGCTGATAAAATTTGTCTTTGGTCAAAGGACAAAAACTAGTTTTTTTTAAAAAAAGGTCAAGTAATTATAAAATGAGGAACACAGAAATTAACTGTGCTGATTAAGTTGATCATGCCTCTAAGTAGCACAAATGATTAAACAGTCTGCTGCTAACTGAAAGGTCTGTGGTTCTAATCTACCCAACAGCAACTGGGAAGAAAAAAAGCTCTACTTCTGAAAAATTCAGCCATTCAAAACCCTATGAAGCACAGTTCTACTTGGACACACGAAGGGTTGTTATAAGCCAGAATCCATTTAATGGCAACTTTAAAAAAAAAAAAAAAATGGAGGGGGATTAAATTAACATCTCATGAAAAAAACAAAACCTATAATTTTCTCAAACTCTTTAGCCTTGGACAGAAAAACAAGCTAAGCAGTATTTGAAGAGAGGGATTTGGGGCTTTGGTTATATTTTAGCAAAGCCCTGTAGTAGCCATATTTGCCCTATTATAGTCTAAACTTTTGACACAATATAGTTTGAAGTTCTTTAGTCAATTTCTATTCTGTTCTGCCAGTAAAGACAAGGCTACTTTAGCATATATATGTCAATCAATCTGCTTTACCTTTGCTGAGAGGAGCATCCATTTAAATAATTCTGAGACATCTGGACATAAGGGGAAAAGTACTAAACTTAATGACCTGAGTCAACTCTGGCATTACCACTTCTCATAAGTTAAACATGTTACTTAAATTCTGGGCTTCATTTTATTCATTTGAAAAATGATAATAATACATACTGTTAAAAATTAAATGAGGGAATGGACATTAAAGTGCTTTCCAGCCACCTAGATTCATGATTATTGTAATCATCCTCATCAAAACTCCATAAATTAAGGCACTAGCTCAAACAGTGTATGTTCATGAAGTTGTATGGTGTGTTAGTGGTGGAATTATTACTTACCACTTTCAATGTTTCCTTCATTATAACATTTCTGGGCTCTTGCCACTCTCTCACACTTACTATCCCAGAGGAATTGGGATCACTAATCTGATTGTTGAGTTTGATGGAAGAAATGTGGCCTACATAGTTTCATCCTTCCTTTCTCTCTTTTCTGGTAGTGAGTTCTGTAGAAAATTATGCGTTTCCTCTATTGTATTCTTCCAGGAACAGGTCCATATTCTGTTGAGGAAGATCCCCCTCAGTTCAAAACTGTCAGTGATGGAAGGTTTGGTAGCAAGCATCAACATGACCAACAATTATTCTTGTCTCCTGGTATTTATGCCTTTGTATAGTCCTCTCCACATTGACTCTGGCTGATTAGTGAAAGCAATGAGATAATGCAGAAATGACAATGTGTGACTTCTGAGGCAACGCTAAAAATGACATTGTAAATTCTGCTTTGCTTTCTTGAATTACTCTCACTGTGAGAAGTCATCTGCCAGTTTCATGAAGATATGAAAAAACAGTCCTCTGGGAAGGAACAGCAGCCTACTGCCAACATCCAACATCATTTTGTCAGCAAAGTGATTGAACCATTGTAGAAGCAGATCTTCCAGCCATAGTCAAGCTTTAGACTCCAGCCTAGGTCAGTACCTTGACTGCAAACTCATAGGAAACCTTGAGCTAAGCCACTCCTGGATTGCTAATTCAGGAATTCCTAAAGAAAGTGTGTGGTGTAGTAATTGTTTATTGTTGTTTTAAGCTGCAAAGTTTTTTATAGCAGTAGATAATTAATATAAGATATAAGTGTTATTAAATCTTATATATCTGTTGTTGTTGTTGTTGTTAAGTGCCGTCGAGTCGTTTCCAACACATAGCGACCCCCTGCACAGCATGTGAGAGCTGGACAATGAATAAGGAAGACCGAAGAAGTGTTGATACTTCTGAGTTGTGGTGCTGGCGAAGAATGCTGAAAGTACCATGGACAGCTAAAAGAACTAAGAGATCTGTCCTGGAGGAAGTGCAGCCAGAATGCTGCTTGGAAGCAAGAATGGCCAGACTTCTTCTCACCTATTTTGGTCATTTTGTCAGAAGAGACCATTCCCTGGAGAAGGATGTCACGCTTGGTAAGGTGGAGGGTCGACGAAAGAGGGGGAGGCCTTCAACAAAATGGATTGACACGGTGGCTGCGATGATGGGCTCAAGTATAGCAGGGATTGTGGGGCTGGCGCTGGATCCGGCAGTGTTTCGTTTCTGCTGTGCATGAGGTCGCTATGAGTCGGAAACAACTCAACGTCACTTAACAAGAACAAGAAGTAATTTAGTCTTAAACTTATTAACTAGAGGTTGTGAAACTTTTGTCCATGGGTCAAATCTGGCACGCTTCCTGTTTTTGTAAATAAACTTTTCTTGGAGCACAGCCACATCCACTCATTATGTGTGAAAACTTTAACACTGCAACAACAGAGTGAGTTGTAAAACAGATCATATAAGCTTCAATGTCTAAAATATTTACCAGCTGCCTTTTCACAGAAAAAAAAAAAAAAAAAATGCTGACTCCTGCTATATACCATGGGATCAAAATGAGAGAGTTTAAGCAGGGATGTGATGAGATAAAATGTTTAATTAAGTAAGTTTTTGTTTTGTTTTGAATACTAGATTTTAGAAAGAGAATTTGTAGAAATAGAACAACAAATGCAGTGATTTTATATGTGTTATCTCATTTTAAAACTATGCAAGTAGATATTAATTATTGTTTCTGCTACACTGTAGCTATCTTGACAAATATAAAAAAATATTTTATATACAAGTTGTTTTGTTTACCTAGTGCTTCTCTGAAAAGAATATAGCACAAATGGGATGGCCTTAACAAATAGGAGTTTATCCTCTCACAGTTTGGAGGCTTTAAATACAAGTTCAAAGTGCCAGGCTCTAGGGGCTGGGTGAAAGACCCTCAACCTTGGGGTCTAGCTCTGCCTCCTGCTCCCAGCCCACTGGAGCTAGAAGCATTTCTTCACTCAGACAGCTGCTGGCTACTGATGCCAGCAAACCCAAGATTGACAAGTAAAAAGGCACAGTCCCAATGTTACCAAACTACACAGCAGGCCATTAATTTAAGTCCACTTTAAGTCCCAAGGTCAACAGAGTATGGCAGTCTGCTGAGCAATGACATGGCTACATGCAGGGTCCAAGTGTGCCATAAGTTAGAGACCATTCCTCAAGGCTTCTGCTTAAATGCAGGAAGTAGATCACATTCCCTAAGGCAGCACTCAGTTGCTCACAGTAGATTCCACCATGGAGTTGATTACCAGTCTCATCATGGGGAATAAATACTACATCCAGCTGCCCAGCCACTCAACCAGGCCCAGCCAAGGTGACACACAAACTGAACAACCACACAACATAAGTGACAGCATAATCCAGCAGCATTTAAATAAAAAAAAAAAAAAAAAAAAAAAAAAAAACTTCAGCAAAGATCAAGACACTTAAAAAAAGACACAAAGAATTTCCAGTAGAAAAAGAAGAACAGAGGTGACTGTGTAGAAGAGCTAGAAAATATAGGTCCCTCAAAAAAGAGTAGGTTCCAGGAAAGTTCAGAAAGTAAGAAGGTAGAAGTAATTGGACAGGAAGAAAAATAAACTAAGGAAGGATTTACCAATAAAACAGTAGATAAGATTGATAACACAGAAGGTAGGGTGTTGAAGAAGAAAAATCAATCACTCCACAAATTTTTCTAGATGTTACTCTGGATGTATTGAATATATTGAACCTTGAAAGAGTGGGACATAATAGCTGCAAAGTGTTAAAATTAATTAAAGTTTCAAGTTGTGATGACTGTTTTTAGCTACTACAGGGAAAGCTGCAGTTAACTCTGTTATCATGAGATGTAGGAAGCAAATGAATCTTGTGAAATCTTTGGCAGGAATCTGGAAAAACATATTAGTTCATCTCAACAAACCATATCATAAACTACTTCCAGAGAACATCATCATGATTATTGAGAGAAATAATACCTTGATTTCCAGAACGGAAAATAAAATTGTAGTACATAGAAGTAAAAAAGGGCTTATGGAGATAATTAATATTAGTTAATAGTAGCACCAAGATAATTCTTGAGTAGTATAAATGTATGTGATGTTAAATGTGAAAAATTATCAATAATTCTGTCACAAAGGCTTTTGCAAGCAAAATAAATTCAATAAATACGTATTTTAACTTCAAAGATCTTGAATCAGTATTT